>NW_027365779.1:0-93686 GCF_046119375.1 Phyllobates terribilis | reverse complement strand
TTCTCCGCATTGCAAGGTGCAATTCTGAAATTTTTTGCTTTTTCCTGCTCCTCTTAGCATGATAAAGAAGATTCAAAGAGAGTGAGATGCCAGCTCCTTTCATTCAGTCAGTAGCTTCAATCATTTCTGGACGTTTTTCAATGGCAAAAATCAATGAATATTGTAAATGCACAAACAGTAATTTCTCCGCATTGCAAGGTGCAATTCTGAAATTTTTTGCTTTTTCCTGCTCCTCTTAGCATGATAAAGAAGATTCAAAGAGAGTGAGATGCCAGCTCCTTTCATTCAGTCAGTAGCTTCAATCATTTCTGGTATATGAATAACATGATGTTTTTCAATGGCAAAAATCAATGAATATTGTAAATGCACACAGTAATTTCTCCGCATTGCAAGGTGCAATTCTGAAATTTTTTGCTTTTTCCTGCTCCTCTTAGCATGATAAAGAAGATTCAAAGAGAGTGAGATGCCAGCTCCTTTCATTCAGTCAGCAGCTTCAATCATTTCTGGACATTTTTCAATGGCAAAAATCAATGAATATTGTAAATGCACAAACAGTAATTTCTCCGCATTGCAAGGTGCAATTCTGAAATTTTTTGCTTTTTCCTGCTCCTCTTAGCATGATAAAGAAGATTCAAAGAGAGTGAGATGCCAGCTCCTTTCATTCAGTCAGTAGCTTCAAACATTTCTGGTATATGAATAACATGATGTTTTTCAATGGCAAAAATCAATGAATATTGTAAAAGCACAAACAGTAATTTCTCCGCATTGCAAGGTGCAATTCTGAAATTTTTTGCTTTTTCCTGCTCCTCTTAGCATGATAAAGAAGATTCAAAGAGAGTGAGATGCCAGCTCCTTTCATTCAGTCAGTAGCTTCAATCATTTCTGGACGTTTTTCAATGGCAAAAATCAATGAATATTGTAAATGCACAAACAGTAATTTCTCCGCATTGCAAGGTGCAATTCTGAAATTTTTTGCTTTTTCCTGCTCCTCTTAGCATGATAAAGAAGATTCAAAGAGAGTGAGATGCCAGCTCCTTTCATTCAGTCACTAGCTTCAATCATTTCTGGTATATGAATAACATGATGTTTTTCAATGGCAAAAATCAATGAATATTGTAAATGCACAAACAGTAATTTCTCCGCATTGCAAGTTGCAATTCTGAAATTTTTTGCTTTTTCCTGCTCCTCTTAGCATGATAAAGAAGATTCAAAGAGAGTGAGATGCCAGCTCCTTTCATTCAGTCAGTATCTTCAATTATTTCTGGACGTTTTTCAATGGCAAAAATCAATGAATATTGTAAATGCACAAACAGTAATTTCTCCGCATTGCAAGGTGCAATTCTGAAATTTTTTGCTTTTTCCTGCTCCTCTTAGCATGATAAAGAAGATTCAAAGAGAGTGAGATGCCAGCTCCTTTCATTCAGTCAGTTGCTTCAATCATTTCTGGACGTTTTTCAATGGCAAAAATCAATGAATATTGTAAATGCACAAACAGTAATTTCTCCGCATTGCAAGGTGCAATTCTGAAATTTTTTGCTTTTTCCTGCTCCTCTTAGCATGATAAAGAAGATTCAAAGAGAGTGAGATGCCAGCTCCTTTCATTCAGTCAGTAGCTTCAATCATTTCTGGACGTTTTTCAATGGCAAAAATCAATGAATATTGTAAATGCACAAACAGTAATTTCTCCGCATTGCAAGGTGCAATTCTGAAATTTTTTGCTTTTTCCTGTTCCTCTTAGCATGATAAAGAAGATTCAAAGAGAGTGAGATGCCAGCTCCTTTCATTCAGTCAGTAGCTTCAATCATTTCTGGTATATGAATAACATGATGTTTTTCAATGGCAAAAATCAATGAATATTGTAAATGCACAAACAGTAATTTCTCCGCATTGCAAGTTGCAATTCTGAAATTTTTTGCTTTTTCCTGCTCCTCTTAGCATGATAAAGAAGATTCAAAGAGAGTGAGATGCCAGCTCCTTTCATTCAGTCAGTAGCTTCAATCATTTCTGGACGTTTTTCAATGGCAAAAATCAATGAATATTGTAAATGCACAAACAGTAATTTCTCCGCATTGCAAGGTGCAATTCTGAAATTTTTTGCTTTTTCCTGCTCCTCTTAGCATGATAAAGAAGATTCAAAGAGAGTGAGATGCCAGCTCCATTCATTCAGTCAGTAGCTTCAATCATTTCTGGACGTTTTTCAATGGCAAAAATCAATGAATATTGTAAATGCACAAACAGTAATTTCTCCGCATTGCAAGGTGCAATTCTGAAATTTTTTGCTTTTTCCTGCTCCTCTTAGCATGATAAAGAAGATTCAAAGAGAGTGAGATGCCAGCTCCTTTCATTCAGTCAGTAGCTTCAATCATTTCTGGACGTTTTTCAATGGCAAAAATCAATGAATATTGTAAATGCACAAACAGTAATTTCTCCGCATTGCAAGGTGCAATTCTGAAATTTTTTGCTTTTTCCTGCTCCTCTTAGCATGATAAAGAAGATTCAAAGAGAGTGAGATGCCAGCTCCTTTCATTCAGTCAGTAGCTTCAATCATTTCTGGTATATGAATAACATGATGTTTTTCAATGGCAAAAATCAATGAATATTGTAAATGCACAAACAGTAATTTCTCCACATTGCAAGGTGCAATTCTGAAATTTTTTGCTTTTTCCTGCTCCTCTTAGCATGATAAAGAAGATTCAAAGAGAGTGAGATGCCAGCTCCTTTCATTCAGTCAGTAGCTTCAATCATTTCTGGACGTTTTTCAATGGCAAAAATCAATGAATATTGTAAATGCACAAACAGTAAATTCTCCGCATTGCAAGGTGCAATTCTGAAATTTTTTGCTTTTTCCTGCTCCTCTTAGCATGATAAAGAAGATTCAAAGAGAGCGAGATGCCAGCTCCTTTCATTCAGTCAGTAGCTTCAATCATTTCTGGTATATGAATAACATGATGTTTTTCAATGGCAAAAATCAATGAATATTGTAAATGCACAAACAGTAATTTCTCCGCATTGCAAGGTGCAATTCTGAAATTTTTTGCTTTTTCCTGCTCCTCTTAGCATGATAAAGAAGATTCAAAGAGAGTGAGATGCCAGCTCCTTTCATTCAGTCAGTAGCTTCAATCATTTCTGGACGTTTTTCAATGGCAAAAATCAATGAATATTGTAAATGCACAAACAGTAATTTCTCCGCATTGCAAGGTGCAATTCTGAAATTTTTTGCTTTTTCCTGCTCCTCTTAGCATGATAAAGAAGATTCAAAGAGAGTGAGATGCCAGCTCCTTTCATTCAGTCAGTAGCTTCAATCATTTCTGGACGTTTTTCAATGGCAAAAATCAATGAATATTGTAAATGCACAAACAGTAATTTCTCCGCATTGCAAGGTGCAATTCTGAAATTTTTTGCTTTTTCCTGCTCCTCTTAGCATGATAAAGAAGATTCAAAGAGAGTGAGATGCCAGCTCCTTTCATTCAGTCAGTAGCTTCAATCATTTCTGGTATATGAATAACAAGATGTTTTTCAATGGCAAAAATCAATGAATATTGTAAATGCACAAACAGTAATTTCTCCGCATTGCAAGGTGCAATTCTGAAATTTTTTGCTTTTTCCTGCTCCTCTTAGCATGATAAAGAAGATTCAAAGAGAGTGAGATGCCAGCTCCTTTCATTCAGTCAGCAGCTTCAATCATTTCTGGACATTTTTCAATGGCAAAAATCAATGAATATTGTAAATGCACAAACAGTAATTTCTCCGCATTGCAAGGTGCAATTCTGAAATTTTTTGCTTTTTCCTGCTCCTCTTAGCATGATAAAGAAGATTCAAAGAGAGTGAGATGCCAGCTCCTTTCATTCAGTCAGTAGCTTCAAACATTTCTGGTATATGAATAACATGATGTTTTTCAATGGCAAAAATCAATGAATATTGTAAAAGCACAAACAGTAATTTCTCCGCATTGCAAGGTGCAATTCTGAAATTTTTTGCTTTTTCCTGCTCCTCTTAGCATGATAAAGAAGATTCAAAGAGAGTGAGATGCCAGCTCCTTTCATTCAGTCAGTAGCTTCAATCATTTCTGGACGTTTTTCAATGGCAAAAATCAATGAATATTGTAAATGCACAAACAGTAATTTCTCCGCATTGCAAGGTGCAATTCTGAAATTTTTTGCTTTTTCCTGCTCCTCTTAGCATGATAAAGAAGATTCAAAGAGAGTGAGATGCCAGCTCCTTTCATTCAGTCAGTAGCTTCAATCATTTCTGGTATATGAATAACACGATGTTTTTCAATGGCAAAAATCAATGAATATTGTAAATGCACAAACAGTAATTTCTCCGCATTGCAAGTTGCAATTCTGAAATTTTTTGCTTTTTCCTGCTCCTCTTAGCATGATAAAGAAGATTCAAAGAGAGTGAGATGCCAGCTCCTTTCATTCAGTCAGTAGCTTCAATTATTTCTGGACTTTTTTCAATGGCAAAAATCAATGAATATTGTAAATGCACAAACAGTAATTTCTCCGCATTGCAAGGTGCAATTCTGAAATTTTTTGCTTTTTCCTGCTCCTCTTAGCATGATAAAGAAGATTCAAAGAGAGTGAGATGCCAGCTCCTTTCATTCAGTCAGTTGCTTCAATCATTTCTGGACGTTTTTCAATGGCAAAAATCAATGAATATTGTAAATGCACAAACAGTAATTTCTCCGCATTGCAAGGTGCAATTCTGAAATTTTTTGCTTTTTCCTGCTCCTCTTAGCATGATAAAGAAGATTCAAAGAGAGTGAGATGCCAGCTCCTTTCATTCAGTCAGTAGCTTCAATCATTTCTGGACGTTTTTCAATGGCAAAAATCAATGAATATTGTAAATGCACAAACAGTAATTTCTCCGCATTGCAAGGTGCAATTCTGAAATTTTTTGCTTTTTCCTGCTCCTCTTTGCATGATAAAGAAGATTCAAAGAGAGTGAGATGCCAGCTCCTTTCATTCAGTCAGTAGCTTCAATCATTTCTGGTATATGAATAACATGATGTTTTTCAATGGCAAAAATCAATGAATATTGTAAATGCACAAACAGTAATTTCTCCGCATTGCAAGGTGCAATTCTGAAATTTTTGGCTTTTTCCTGCTCCTCTTAGCATGATAAAGAAGATTCAAAGAGAGTGAGATGCCAGCTCCTTTCATTCAGTCAGTAGCTTCAATCATTTCTGGATGTTTTTCAATGGCAAAAATCAATGAATATTGTAAATGCACAAACAGTAATTTCTCCGTATTGCAAGGTGCAATTCTGAAATTTCTTGCATTTTCCTGCTCCTCTTAGCATGATAAAGAAGATTCAAAGAGAGTGAGATGCCAGCTCCTTTCATTCAGTCAGTAGCTTCAATCATTTCTGGATGTTTTTCAATGGCAAAAATCAATGAATATTGTAAATGCACAAACAGTAATTTCTCCGCATTGCAAGGTGCAATTCTGAAATTTTTTGCTTTTTCCTGCTCCTCTTAGCATGATAAAGAAGATTCAAAGAGAGTGAGATGCCAGCTCCTTTCATTCAGTCAGTAGCTTCAAACATTTCTGGTATATGAATAACATGATGTTTTTCAATGGCAAAAATCAATGAATATTGTAAATGCACAAACAGTAATTTCTCCGCATTGCAAGGTGCAATTCTGAAATTTTTTGCTTTTTCCTGCTCCTCTTAGCATGATAAAGAAGATTCAAAGAGAGTGAGATGCCAGCTCCTTTCATTCAGTCAGTAGCTTCAATCATTTCTGGACGTTTTTCAATGGCAAAAATCAATGAATATTGTAAATGCACAAACAGTAATTTCTCCGCATTGCAAGGTGCAATTCAGAAATTTTTGGCTTTTTCCTGCTCCTCTTAGCATGATAAAGAAGATTCAAAGAGAGTGAGATGCCAGCTTCTTTCATTCAGTCAGTAGCTTCAAACATTTCTGGGATATGAATAACATGATGTTTTTCAATGGCAAAAATTAATGAATATTGTAAATGCACAAACAGTAATTTCTCCGCATTGCAAGGTGCAATTCTGAAATTTTTTGCTTTTTCCTGCTCCTCTTAGCATGATAAAGAAGATTCAAAGAGAGTGAGATGCCAGCTCCTTTCATTCAGTCAGTAGCTTCAATCATTTCTATACGTTTTTCAATGGCAAAAATCAATGAATATTGTAAATGCACAAACAGTAATTTCTCCGCATTGCAAGGTGCAATTCTGAAATTTTTTGCTTTTTCCTGCTCCTCTTAGCATGATAAAGAAGATTCAAAGAGAGTGAGATGCCAGCTCCTTTCATTCAGTCAGTAGCTTCAATCATTTCTGGACGTTTTTCAATGGCAAAAATCACTGAATATTGTAAATGCACAAACAGTAATTTCTCCGCATTGCAAGGTGCAATTCTGAAATTTTTTGCTTTTTCCTGCTCCTCTTAGCATGATAAAGAAGATTCAAAGAGAGTGAGATGCCAGCTCCTTTCATTCAGTCAGTAGCTTCAATCATTTCTGGTATATGAATAACATGATGTTTTTCAATGGCAAAAATCAATGAATATTGTAAATGCACAAACAGTAATTTCTCCGCATTGCAAGTTGCAATTCTGAAATTTTTTGCTTTTTCCTGCTCCTCTTAGCATGATAAAGAAGATTCAAAGAGAGTGAGATGCCAGCTCCTTTCATTCAGTCAGTAGCTTCAATCATTTCTGGACGTTTTTCAATGGCAAAAATCAATGAATATTGTAAATGCACAAACAGTAATTTCTCCGCATTGCAAGGTGCAATTCTGAAATTTTTTGCTTTTTCCTGCTCCTCTTAGCATGATAAAGAAGATTCAAAGAGAGTGAGATGCCAGCTCCTTTCATTCAGTCAGTAGCTTCAATCATTTCTGGACGTTTTTCAATGGCAAAAATCAATGAATATTGTAAATGCACAAACAGTAATTTCTCCGCATTGCAAGGTGCAATTCTGAAATTTTTTGCTTTTTCCTGCTCCTCTTAGCATGATAAAGAAGATTCAAAGAGAGTGAGATGCCAGCTCCTTTCATTCAGTCAGTAGCTTCAAACATTTCTGGTATATGAATAACATGATGTTTTTCAATGGCAAAAATCAATGAATATTGTAAATGCACAAACAGTAATTTCTCCGCATAGCAAGGTGCAATTCTGAAATTTTTTGCTTTTTCCTGCTCCTCTTAGCATGATAAAGAAGATTCAAAGAGAGTGAGATGCCAGCTCCTTTCATTCAGTCAGTAGCTTCAATCATTTCTGGACGTTTTTCAATGGCAAAAATCAATGAATATTGTAAATGCACAAACAGTAATTTCTCCGCATTGCAAGGTGCAATTCTGAAATTTTTTGCTTTTTCCTGCTCCTCTTAGCATGATAAAGAAGATTCAAAGAGAGTGAGATGCCAGCTTCTTTCATTCAGTCAGTAGCTTCAAACATTTCTGGGATATGAATAACATGATGTTTTTCAATGGCAAAAATTAATGAATATTGTAAATGCACAAACAGTAATTTCTCCGCATTGCAAGGTGCAATTCTGAAATTTTTTGCTTTTTCCTGCTCCTCTTAGCATGATAAAGAAGATTCAAAGAGAGTGAGATGCCAGCTCCTTTCATTCAGTCAGTAGCTTCAATCATTTCTGGACGTTTTTCAATGGCAAAAATCAATGAATATTGTAAATGCACAAACAGTAATTTCTCCGCATTGCAAGGTGCAATTCTGAAATTTTTTGCTTTTTCCTGCTCCTCTTAGCATGATAAAGAAGATTCAAAGAGAGTGAGATGCCAGCTCCTTTCATTCAGTCAGTAGCTTCAATCATTTCTGGACGTTTTTCAATGGCAAAAATCAATGAATATTGTAAATGCACAAACAGTAATTTCTCCGCATTGCAAGGTGCAATTCTGAAATTTTTTGCTTTTTCCTGCTCCTCTTAGCATGATAAAGAAGATTCAAAGAGAGTGAGATGCCAGCTCCTTTCATTCAGTCAGTAGCTTCAATCATTTCTGGTATATGAATAACATGATGTTTTTCAATGGCAAAAATCAATGAATATTGTAAATGCACAAACAGTAATTTCTCCGCATTGCAAGTTGCAATTCTGAAATTTTTTGCTTTTTCCTGCTCCTCTTAGCATGATAAAGAAGATTCAAAGAGAGTGAGATGCCAGCTCCTTTCATTCAGTCAGTAGCTTCAATCATTTCTGGACGTTTTTCAATGGCAAAAATCAATGAATATTGTAAATGCACAAACAGTAATTTCTCCGCATTGCAAGGTGCAATTCTGAAATTTTTTGCTTTTTCCTGCTCCTCTTGGCATGATAAAGAAGATTCAAAGAGAGTGAGATGCCAGCTCCTTTCATTCAGTCAGTAGCTTCAATCATTTCTGGACGTTTTTCAATGGCAAAAATCAATGAATATTGTAAATGCACAAACAGTAATTTCTCCGCATTGCAAGGTGCAATTCTGAAATTTTTTGCTTTTTCCTGCTCCTCTTAGCATGATAAAGAAGATTCAAAGAGAGTGAGATGCCAGCTCCTTTCATTCAGTCAGTAGCTTCAAACATTTCTGGTATATGAATAACATGATGTTTTTCAATGGTAAAAATCAATGAATATTGTAAATGCACAAACAGTAATTTCTCCGCATTGCAAGGTGCAATTCTGAAATTTTTTGCTTTTTCCTGCTCCTCTTAGCATGATAAAGAAGATTCAAAGAGAGTGAGATGCCAGCTCCTTTCATTCAGTCAGTAGCTTCAATCATTTCTGGACGTTTTTCAATGGCAAAAATCAATGAAGATTGTAAATGCACAAACAGTAATTTCTCCGCATTGCAAGGTGCAATTCTGAAATTTTTTGCTTTTTCCTGCTCCTCTTAGCATGATAAAGAAGATTCAAAGAGAGTGAGATGCCAGCTTCTTTCATTCAGTCAGTAGCTTCAAACATTTCTGGGATATGAATAACATGATGTTTTTCAATGGCAAAAATTAATGAATATTGTAAATGCACAAACAGTAATTTCTCCGCATTGCAAGGTGCAATTCTGAAATTTTTTGCTTTTTCCTGCTCCTCTTAGCATGATAAAGAAGATTCAAAGAGAGTGAGATGCCAGCTCCTTTCATTCAGTCAGTAGCTTCAATCATTTCTGGACGTTTTTCAATGGCAAAAATCAATGAATATTGTAAATGCACAAACAGTAATTTCTCCGCATTGCAAGGTGCAATTCTGAAATTTTTTGCTTTTTCCTGCTCCTCTTAGCATGATAAAGAAGATTCAAAGAGAGTGAGATGCCAGCTCCTTTCATTCAGTCAGTAGCTTCAATCATTTCTGGACGTTTTTCAATGCTAAAAATCAATGAATATTGTAAATGCACAAACAGGAATTTCTCCGCATTGCAAGGTGCAATTCTGAAAATTTTTGCTTTTTCCTGCTCCTCTTAGCATGATAAAGAAGATTCAAAGAGAGTGAGATGCCAGCTCCTTTCATTCAGTCAGTAGCTTCAATCATTTCTGGTATATGAATAACATGATGTTTTTCAATGGCAAAAATCAATGAATATTGTAAATGCACAAACAGTAATTTCTCCGCATTGCAAGTTGCAATTCTGAAATTTTTTGCTTTTTCCTGCTCCTCTTAGCATGATAAAGAAGATTCAAAGAGAGTGAGATGCCAGCTCCTTTCATTCAGTCAGTAGCTTCAATCATTTCTGGACGTTTTTCAATGGCAAAAATCAATGAATATTGTAAATGCACAAACAGTAATTTCTCCGCATTGCAAGGTGCAATTCTGAAATTTTTTGCTTTTTCCTGCTCCTCTTAGCATGATAAAGAAGATTCAAAGAGAGTGAGATGCCAGCTCCTTTCATTCAGTCAGTAGCTTCAATCATTTCTGGATGTTTTTCAATGGCAAAAATCAATGAATATTGTAAATGCACAAACAGTAATTTCTCTGCATTGCAAGGTGCAATTCTGAAATTTTTTGCTTTTTCCTGCTCCTCTTAGCATGATAAAGAAGATTCAAAGAGAGTGAGATGCCAGCTCCTTTCATTCAGTCAGTAACTTCAAACATTTCTGGTATATGAATAACATGATGTTTTTCAATGGCAAAAATCAATGAATATTGTAAAAGCACAAACAGTAATTTCTCCGCATTGCAAGGTGCAATTCTGAAATTTTTTGCTTTTTCCTGCTCCTCTTAGCATGATAAAGAAGATTCAAAGAGAGTGAGATGCCAGCTCCTTTCATTCAGTCAGTAGCTTCAATCATTTCTGGACGTTTTTCAATGGCAAAAATCAATGAATATTGTAAATGCACAAACAGTAATTTCTCCGCATTGCAAGGTGCAATTCTGAAATTTTTTGCTTTTTCCTGCTCCTCTTAGCATGATAAAGAAGATTCAAAGAGAGTGAGATGCCAGCTCCTTTCATTCAGTCAGTAGCTTCAATCATTTCTGGTATATGAATAACATGATGTTTTTCAATGGCAAAAATCAATGAATATTGTAAATGCACAAACAGTAATTTCTCCACATTGCAAGGTGCAATTCTGAAATTTTTTGCTTTTTCCTGCTCCTCTTAGCATGATAAAGAAGATTCAAAGAGAGTGAGATGCCAGCTCCTTTCATTCAGTCAGTAGCTTCAATCATTTCTGGACGTTTTTCAATGGCAAAAATCAATGAATATTGTAAATGCACAAACAGTAATTTCTCCGCATTGCAAGGTGCAATTCTGAAATTTTTTGCTTTTTCCTGCTCCTCTTAGCATGATAAAGAAGATTCAAAGAGAGCGAGATGCCAGCTCCTTTCATTCAGTCAGTAGCTTCAATCATTTCTGGTATATGAATAACATGATGTTTTTCAATGGCAAAAATCAATGAATATTGTAAATGCACAAACAGTAATTTCTCCGCATTGCAAGGTGCAATTCTGAAATTTTTTGCTTTTTCCTGCTCCTCTTAGCATGATAAAGAAGATTCAAAGAGAGTGAGATGCCAGCTCCTTTCATTCAGTCAGTAGCTTCAATCATTTCTGGACGTTTTTCAATGGCAAAAATCAATGAATATTGTAAATGCACAAACAGTAATTTCTCCGCATTGCAAGGTGTAATTCTGAAATTTTTTGCTTTTTCCTGCTCCTCTTAGCATGATAAAGAAGATTCAAAGAGAGTGAGATGCCAGCTCCTTTCATTCAGTCAGTAGCTTCAAACATTTCTGGTATATGAATAACATGATGTTTTTCAATGGCAAAAATCAATGAATATTGTAAATGCACAAACAGTAATTTCTCCGCATTGCAAGGTGCAATTCTGAAATTTTTTGCTTTTTCCTGCTCCTCTTAGCATGATAAAGAAGATTCAAAGAGAGTGAGATGCCAGCTCCTTTCATTCAGTCAGTAGCTTCAATCATTTCTGGACGTTTTTCAATGGCAAAAATCAATGAATATTGTAAATGCACAAACAGTAATTTCTCCGCATTGCAAGGTGCAATTCTGAAATTTTTTGCTTTTTCCTGCTCCTCTTAGCATGATAAAGAAGATTCAAAGAGAGTGAGATGCCAGCTCCTTTCATTCAGTCAGTAGCTTCAATCATTTCTGGACGTTTTTCAATGGCAAAAATCAATGAATATTGTAAATGCACAAACAGTAATTTCTCCGCATTGCAAGGTGCAATTCTGAAATTTTTTGCTTTTTCCTGCTCCTCTTAGCATGATAAAGAAGATTCAAAGAGAGTGAGATGCCAGCTCCTTTCATTCAGTCAGTAGCTTCAATCATTTCTGGTATATGAATAACATGATGTTTTTCAATGGCAAAAATCAATGAATATTGTAAATGCACAAACAGTAATTTCTCCGCATTGCAAGGTGCAATTCTGAAATTTTTTGCTTTTTCCTGCTCCTCTTAGCATGATAAAGAAGATTCAAAGAGAGTGAGATGCCAGCTCCTTTCATTCAGTCAGCAGCTTCAATCATTTCTGGACATTTTTCAATGGCAAAAATCAATGAATATTGTAAATGCACAAACAGTAATTTCTCCGCATTGCAAGGTGCAATTCTGAAATTTTTTGCTTTTTCCTGCTCCTCTTAGCATGATAAAGAAGATTCAAAGAGAGTGAGATGCCAGCTCCTTTCATTCAGTCAGTAGCTTCAAACATTTCTGGTATATGAATAACATGATGTTTTTCAATGGCAAAAATCAATGAATATTGTAAAAGCACAAACAGTAATTTCTCCACATTGCAAGGTGCAATTCTGAAATTTTTTGCTTTTTCCTGCTCCTCTTAGCATGATAAAGAAGATTCAAAGAGAGTGAGATGCCAGCTCCTTTCATTCAGTCAGTAGCTTCAAACATTTCTGGTATATGAATAACATGATGTTTTTCAATGGCAAAAATCAATGAATATTGTAAAAGCACAAACAGTAATTTCTCCACATTGCAAGGTGCAATTCTGAAATTTTTTGCTTTTTCCTGCTCCTCTTAGCATGATAAAGAAGATTCAAAGAGAGTGAGATGCCAGCTCCTTTCATTCAGTCAGTAGCTTCAATCATTTCTGGTATATGAATAACATGATGTTTTTCAATGGCAAAAATCAATGAATATTGTAAATGCACAAACAGTAATTTCTCCGCATTGCAAGGTGCAATTCTGAAATTTTTGGCTTTTTCCTGCTCCTCTTAGCATGATAAAGAAGATTCAAAGAGAGTGAGATGCCAGCTCCTTTCATTCAGTCAGTAGCTTCAATCATTTCTGGATGTTTTTCAATGGCAAAAATCAATGAATATTGTAAATGCACAAACAGTAATTTCTCCGCATTGCAAGGTGCAATTCTGAAATTTCTTGCATTTTCCTGCTCCTCTTAGCATGATAAAGAAGATTCAAAGAGAGTGAGATGCCAGCTCCTTTCATTCAGTCAGTAGCTTCAATCATTTCTGGATGTTTTTCAATGGCAAAAATCAATGAATATTGTAAATGCACAAACAGTAATTTCTCCGCATTGCAAGGTGCAATTCTGAAATTTTTTGCTTTTTCCTGCTCCTCTTAGCATGATAAAGAAGATTCAAAGAGAGTGAGATGCCAGCTCCTTTCATTCAGTCAGTAGCTTCAAACATTTCTGGTATATGAATAACATGATGTTTTTCAATGGCAAAAATCAATGAATATTGTAAATGCACAAACAGTAATTTCTCCGCATTGCAAGGTGCAATTCTGAAATTTTTTGCTTTTTCCTGCTCCTCTTAGCATGATAAAGAAGATTCAAAGAGAGTGAGATGCCAGCTCCTTTCATTCAGTCAGTAGCTTCAATCATTTCTGGATGTTTTTCAATGGCAAAAATCAATGAATATTGTAAATGCACAAACAGTAATTTCTCCGCATTGCAAGGTGCAATTCAGAAATTTTTGGCTTTTTCCTGCTCCTCTTAGCATGATAAAGAAGATTCAAAGAGAGTGAGATGCCAGCTTCTTTCATTCAGTCAGTAGCTTCAAACATTTCTGGGATATGAATAACATGATGTTTTTCAATGGCAAAAATTAATGAATATTGTAAATGCACAAACAGTAATTTCTCCGCATTGCAAGGTGCAATTCTGAAATTTTTTGCTTTTTCCTGCTCCTCTTAGCATGATAAAGAAGATTCAAAGAGAGTGAGATGCCAGCTCCTTTCATTCAGTCAGTAGCTTCAATCATTTCTGGACGTTTTTCAATGGCAAAAATCAATGAATATTGTAAATGCACAAACAGTAATTTCTCCGCATTGCAAGGTGCAATTCTGAAATTTTTTGCTTTTTCCTGCTCCTCTTAGCATGATAAAGAAGATTCAAAGAGAGTGAGATGCCAGCTCCTTTCATTCAGTCAGTAGCTTCAATCATTTCTGGACGTTTTTCAATGGCAAAAATCAATGAATATTGTAAATGCACAAACAGTAATTTCTCCGCATTGCAAGGTGCAATTCTGAAATTTTTTGCTTTTTCCTGCTCCTCTTAGCATGATAAAGAAGATTCAAAGAGAGTGAGATGCCAGCTCCTTTCATTCAGTCAGTAGCTTCAATCATTTCTGGTATATGAATAACATGATGTTTTTCAATGGCAAAAATCAATGAATATTGTAAATGCACAAACAGTAATTTCTCCGCATTGCAAGTTGCAATTCTGAAATTTTTTGCTTTTTCCTGCTCCTCTTAGCATGATAAAGAAGATTCAAAGAGAGTGAGATGCCAGCTCCTTTCATTCAGTCAGTAGCTTCAATCATTTCTGGACGTTTTTCAATGGCAAAAATCAATGAATATTGTAAATGCACAAACAGTAATTTCTCCGCATTGCAAGGTGCAATTCTGAAATTTTTTGCTTTTTCCTGCTCCTCTTAGCATGATAAAGAAGATTCAAAGAGAGTGAGATGCCAGCTCCTTTCATTCAGTCAGTAGCTTCAATCATTTCTGGACGTTTTTCAATGGCAAAAATCAATGAATATTGTAAATGCACAAACAGTAATTTCTCCGCATTGCAAGGTGCAATTCTGAAATTTTTTGCTTTTTCCTGCTCCTCTTAGCATGATAAAGAAGATTCAAAGAGAGTGAGATGCCAGCTCCTTTCATTCAGTCAGTAGCTTCAAACATTTCTGGTATATGAATAACATGATGTTTTTCAATGGCAAAAATCAATGAATATTGTAAATGCACAAACAGTAATTTCTCCGCATTGCAAGGTGCAATTCTGAAATTTTTTGCTTTTTCCTGCTCCTCTTAGCATGATAAAGAAGATTCAAAGAGAGTGAGATGCCAGCTCCTTTCATTCAGTCAGTAGCTTCAATCATTTCTGGACGTTTTTCAATGGCAAAAATCAATGAATATTGTAAATGCACAAACAGTAATTTCTCCGCATTGCAAGGTGCAATTCTGAAATTTTTTGCTTTTTCCTGCTCCTCTTAGCATGATAAAGAAGATTCAAAGAGAGTGAGATGCCAGCTTCTTTCATTCAGTCAGTAGCTTCAAACATTTCTGGGATATGAATAACATGATGTTTTTCAATGGCAAAAATTAATGAATATTGTAAATGCACAAACAGTAATTTCTCCGCATTGCAAGGTGCAATTCTGAAATTTTTTGCTTTTTCCTGCTCCTCTTAGCATGATAAAGAAGATTCAAAGAGAGTGAGATGCCAGCTCCTTTCATTCAGTCAGTAGCTTCAATCATTTCTGGACGTTTTTCAATGGCAAAAGTCAATGAATATTGTAAATGCACAAACAGTAATTTCTCCGCATTGCAAGGTGCAATTCTGAAATTTTTTGCTTTTTCCTGCTCCTCTTAGCATGATAAAGAAGATTCAAAGAGAGTGAGATGCCAGCTCCTTTCATTCAGTCAGTAGCTTCAATCATTTCTGGACGTTTTTCAATGGCAAAAATCAATGAATATTGTAAATGCACAAACAGTAATTTCTCCGCATTGCAAGGTGCAATTCTGAAATTTTTTGCTTTTTCCTGCTCCTCTTAGCATGATAAAGAAGATTCAAAGAGAGTGAGATGCCAGCTCCTTTCATTCAGTCAGTAGCTTCAATCATTTCTGGTATATGAATAACATGATGTTTTTCAATGGCAAAAATCAATGAATATTGTAAATGCACAAACAGTAATTTCTCCGCATTGCAAGTTGCAATTCTGAAATTTTTTGCTTTTTCCTGCTCCTCTTAGCATGATAAAGAAGATTCAAAGAGAGTGAGATGCCAGCTCCTTTCATTCAGTCAGTAGCTTCAATCATTTCTGGACGTTTTTCAATGGCAAAAATCAATGAATATTGTAAATGCACAAACAGTAATTTCTCCGCATTGCAAGGTGCAATTCTGAAATTTTTTGCTTTTTCCTGCTCCTCTTGGCATGATAAAGAAGATTCAAAGAGAGTGAGATGCCAGCTCCTTTCATTCAGTCAGTAGCTTCAATCATTTCTGGACGTTTTTCAATGGCAAAAATCAATGAATATTGTAAATGCACAAACAGTAATTTCTCCGCATTGCAAGGTGCAATTCTGAAATTTTTTGCTTTTTCCTGCTCCTCTTAGCATGATAAAGAAGATTCAAAGAGAGTGAGATGCCAGCTCCTTTCATTCAGTCAGTAGCTTCAAACATTTCTGGTATATGAATAACATGATGTTTTTCAATGGCAAAAATCAATGAATATTGTAAATGCACAAACAGTAATTTCTCCGCATTGCAAGGTGCAATTCTGAAATTTTTTGCTTTTTCCTGCTCCTCTTAGCATGATAAAGAAGATTCAAAGAGAGTGAGATGCCAGCTCCTTTCATTCAGTCAGTAGCTTCAATCATTTCTGGACGTTTTTCAATGGCAAAAATCAATGAAGATTGTAAATGCACAAACAGTAATTTCTCCGCATTGCAAGGTGCAATTCTGAAATTTTTTGCTTTTTCCTGCTCCTCTTAGCATGATAAAGAAGATTCAAAGAGAGTGAGATGCCAGCTTCTTTCATTCAGTCAGTAGCTTCAAACATTTCTGGGATATGAATAACATGATGTTTTTCAATGGCAAAAATTAATGAATATTGTAAATGCACAAACAGTAATTTCTCCGCATTGCAAGGTGCAATTCTGAAATTTTTTGCTTTTTCCTGCTCCTCTTAGCATGATAAAGAAGATTCAAAGAGAGTGAGATGCCAGCTCCTTTCATTCAGTCAGTAGCTTCAATCATTTCTGGACGTTTTTCAATGGCAAAAATCAATGAATATTGTAAATGCACAAACAGTAATTTCTCCGCATTGCAAGGTGCAATTCTGAAATTTTTTGCTTTTTCCTGCTCCTCTTAGCATGATAAAGAAGATTCAAAGAGAGTGAGATGCCAGCTCCTTTCATTCAGTCAGTAGCTTCAATCATTTCTGGACGTTTTTCAATGGCAAAAATCAATGAATATTGTAAATGCACAAACAGGAATTTCTCCGCATTGCAAGGTGCAATTCTGAAAATTTTTGCTTTTTCCTGCTCCTCTTAGCATGATAAAGAAGATTCAAAGAGAGTGAGATGCCAGCTCCTTTCATTCAGTCAGTAGCTTCAATCATTTCTGGTATATGAATAACATGATGTTTTTCAATGGCAAAAATCAATGAATATTGTAAATGCACAAACAGTAATTTCTCCGCATTGCAAGTTGCAATTCTGAAATTTTTTGCTTTTTCCTGCTCCTCTTAGCATGATAAAGAAGATTCAAAGAGAGTGAGATGCCAGCTCCTTTCATTCAGTCAGTAGCTTCAATCATTTCTGGACGTTTTTCAATGGCAAAAATCAATGAATATTGTAAATGCACAAACAGTAATTTCTCCGCATTGCAAGGTGGAATTCTGAAATTTTTTGCTTTTTCCTGCTCCTCTTAGCATGATAAAGAAGATTCAAAGAGAGTGAGATGCCAGCTCCTTTCATTCAGTCAGTAGCTTCAATCATTTCTGGATGTTTTTCAATGGCAAAAATCAATGAATATTGTAAATGCACAAACAGTAATTTCTCCGCATTGCAAGGTGCAATTCTGAAATTTTTTGCTTTTTCCTGCTCCTCTTAGCATGATAAAGAAGATTCAAAGAGAGTGAGATGCCAGCTCCTTTCATTCAGTCAGTAGCTTCAAACATTTCTGGTATATGAATAACATGATGTTTTTCAATGGCAAAAATCAATGAATATTGTAAAAGCACAAACAGTAATTTCTCCGCATTGCAAGGTGCAATTCTGAAATTTTTTGCTTTTTCCTGCTCCTCTTAGCATGATAAAGAAGATTCAAAGAGAGTGAGATGCCAGCTCCTTTCATTCAGTCAGTAGCTTCAATCATTTCTGGACGTTTTTCAATGGCAAAAATCAATGAATATTGTAAATGCACAAACAGTAATTTCTCCGCATTGCAAGGTGCAATTCTGAAATTTTTTGCTTTTTCCTGCTCCTCTTAGCATGATAAAGAAGATTCAAAGAGAGTGAGATGCCAGCTCCTTTCATTCAGTCAGTAGCTTCAATCATTTCTGGTATATGAATAACATGATGTTTTTCAATGGCAAAAATCAATGAATATTGTAAATGCACAAACAGTAATTTCTCCACATTGCAAGGTGCAATTCTGAAATTTTTTGCTTTTTCCTGCTCCTCTTAGCATGATAAAGAAGATTCAAAGAGAGTGAGATGCCAGCTCCTTTCATTCAGTCAGTAGCTTCAATCATTTCTGGACGTTTTTCAATGGCAAAAATCAATGAATATTGTAAATGCACAAACAGTAATTTCTCCGCATTGCAAGGTGCAATTCTGAAATTTTTTGCTTTTTCCTGCTCCTCTTAGCATGATAAAGAAGATTCAAAGAGAGCGAGATGCCAGCTCCTTTCATTCAGTCAGTAGCTTCAATCATTTCTGGTATATGAATAACATGATGTTTTTCAATGGCAAAAATCAATGAATATTGTAAATGCACAAACAGTAATTTCTCCGCATTGCAAGGTGCAATTCTGAAATTTTTTGCTTTTTCCTGCTCCTCTTAGCATGATAAAGAAGATTCAAAGAGAGTGAGATGCCAGCTCCTTTCATTCAGTCAGTAGCTTCAATCATTTCTGGACGTTTTTCAATGGCAAAAATCAATGAATATTGTAAATGCACAAACAGTAATTTCTCCGCATTGCAAGGTGTAATTCTGAAATTTTTTGCTTTTTCCTGCTCCTCTTAGCATGATAAAGAAGATTCAAAGAGAGTGAGATGCCAGCTCCTTTCATTCAGTCAGTAGCTTCAAACATTTCTGGTATATGAATAACATGATGTTTTTCAATGGCAAAAATCAATGAATATTGTAAATGCACAAACAGTAATTTCTCCGCATTGCAAGGTGCAATTCTGAAATTTTTTGCTTTTTCCTGCTCCTCTTAGCATGATAAAGAAGATTCAAAGAGAGTGAGATGCCAGCTCCTTTCATTCAGTCAGTAGCTTCAATCATTTCTGGACGTTTTTCAATGGCAAAAATCAATGAATATTGTAAATGCACAAACAGTAATTTCTCCGCATTGCAAGGTGCAATTCTGAAATTTTTTGCTTTTTCCTGCTCCTCTTAGCATGATAAAGAAGATTCAAAGAGAGTGAGATGCCAGCTCCTTTCATTCAGTCAGTAGCTTCAATCATTTCTGGACGTTTTTCAATGGCAAAAATCAATGAATATTGTAAATGCACAAACAGTAATTTCTCCGCATTGCAAGGTGCAATTCTGAAATTTTTTGCTTTTTCCTGCTCCTCTTAGCATGATAAAGAAGATTCAAAGAGAGTGAGATGCCAGCTCCTTTCATTCAGTCAGTAGCTTCAATCATTTCTGGTATATGAATAACATGATGTTTTTCAATGGCAAAAATCAATGAATATTGTAAATGCACAAACAGTAATTTCTCCGCATTGCAAGGTGCAATTCTGAAATTTTTTGCTTTTTCCTGCTCCTCTTAGCATGATAAAGAAGATTCAAAGAGAGTGAGATGCCAGCTCCTTTCATTCAGTCAGCAGCTTCAATCATTTCTGGACATTTTTCAATGGCAAAAATCAATGAATATTGTAAATGCACAAACAGTAATTTCTCCGCATTGCAAGGTGCAATTCTGAAATTTTTTGCTTTTTCCTGCTCCTCTTAGCATGATAAAGAAGATTCAAAGAGAGTGAGATGCCAGCTCCTTTCATTCAGTCAGTAGCTTCAAACATTTCTGGTAAAAGAATAACATGATGTTTTTCAATGGCAAAAATCAATGAATATTGTAAAAGCACAAACAGTAATTTCTCCACATTGCAAGGTGCAATTCTGAAATTTTTTGCTTTTTCCTGCTCCTCTTAGCATGATAAAGAAGATTCAAAGAGAGTGAGATGCCAGCTCCTTTCATTCAGTCAGTAGCTTCAATCATTTCTGGACGTTTTTCAATGGCAAAAATCAATGAATATTGTAAATGCACAAACAGTAATTTCTCCGCATTGCAAGGTGCAATTCTGAAATTTTTTGCTTTTTCCTGCTCCTCTTAGCATGATAAAGAAGATTCAAAGAGAGTGAGATGCCAGCTCCTTTCATTCAGTCACTAGCTTCAATCATTTCTGGTATATGAATAACATGATGTTTTTCAATGGCAAAAATCAATGAATATTGTAAATGCACAAACAGTAATTTCTCCGCATTGCAAGTTGCAATTCTGAAATTTTTTGCTTTTTCCTGCTCCTCTTAGCATGATAAAGAAGATTCAAAGAGAGTGAGATGCCAGCTCCTTTCATTCAGTCAGTAGCTTCAATTATTTCTGGACGTTTTTCAATGGCAAAAATCAATGAATATTGTAAATGCACAAACAGTAATTTCTCCGCATTGCAAGGTGCAATTCTGAAATTTTTTGCTTTTTCCTGCTCCTCTTAGCATGATAAAGAAGATTCAAAGAGAGTGAGATGCCAGCTCCTTTCATTCAGTCAGTTGCTTCAATCATTTCTGGACGTTTTTCAATGGCAAAAATCAGTGAATATTGTAAATGCACAAACAGTAATTTCTCCGCATTGAAAGGTGCAATTCTGAAATTTTTTGCTTTTTCCTGCTCCTCTTAGCATGATAAAGAAGATTCAAAGAGAGTGAGATGCCAGCTCCTTTCATTCAGTCAGTAGCTTCAATCATTTCTGGACGTTTTTCAATGGCAAAAATCAATGAATATTGTAAATGCACAAACAGTAATTTCTCCGCATTGCAAGGTGCAATTCTGAAATTTTTTGCTTTTTACTGCTCCTCTTTGCATGATAAAGAAGATTCAAAGAGAGTGAGATGCCAGCTCCTTTCATTCAGTCAGTAGCTTCAATCATTTCTGGTATATGAATAACATGATGTTTTTCAATGGCAAAAATCAATGAATATTGTAAATGCACAAACAGTAATTTCTCCGCATTGCAAGGTGCAATTCTGAAATTTCTTGCATTTTCCTGCTCCTCTTAGCATGATAAAGAAGATTCAAAGAGAGTGAGATGCCAGCTCCTTTCATTCAGTCAGTAGCTTCAATCATTTCTGGACGTTTTTCATGGGCAAAAATCAATGAATATTGTAAATGCACAAACAGTAATTTCTCCGCATTGCAAGGTGCAATTCTGAAATTTTTTGCTTTTTCCTGCTCCTCTTAGCATGATAAAGAAGATTCAAAGAGAGTGAGATGCCAGCTCCTTTCATTCAGTCAGTAGCTTCAAACATTTCTGGTATATGAATAACATGATGTTTTTCAATGGCAAAAATCAATGAATATTGTAAATGCACAAACAGTAATTTCTCCGCATTGCAAGGTGCAATTCTGAAATTTTTTGCTTTTTCCTGCTCCTCTTAGCATGATAAAGAAGATTCAAAGAGAGTGAGATGCCAGCTCCTTTCATTCAGTCAGTAGCTTCAATCATTTCTGGTATATGAATAACATGATGTTTTTCAATGGCAAAAATCAATGAATATTGTAAATGCACAAACAGTAATTTCTCCGCATTGCAAGTTGCAATTCTGAAATTTTTTGCTTTTTCCTGCTCCTCTTAGCATGATAAAGAAGATTCAAAGAGAGTGAGATGCCAGCTCCTTTCATTCAGTCAGTAGCTTCAATCATTTCTGGACGTTTTTCAATGGCAAAAATCAATGAATATTGTAAATGCACAAACAGTAATTTCTCCGCATTGCAAGGTGCAATTCTGAAATTTTTTGCTTTTTCCTGCTCCTCTTAGCATGATAAAGAAGATTCAAAGAGAGTGAGATGCCAGCTCCTTTCATTCAGTCAGTAGCTTCAATCATTTCTGGACGTTTTTCAATGGCAAAAATCAATGAATATTGTAAATGCACAAACAGTAATTTCTCCGCATTGCAAGGTGCAATTCTGAAATTTTTTGCTTTTTCCTGCTCCTCTTAGCATGATAAAGAAGATTCAAAGAGAGTGAGATGCCAGCTCCTTTCATTCAGTCAGTAGCTTCAAACATTTCTGGTATATGAATAACATGATGTTTTTCAATGGCAAAAATCAATGAATATTGTAAAAGCACAAACAGTAATTTCTCCGCATTGCAAGGTGCAATTCTGAAATTTTTTGCTTTTTCCTGCTCCTCTTAGCATGATAAAGAAGATTCAAAGAGAGTGAGATGCCAGCTCCTTTCATTCAGTCAGTAGCTTCAATCATTTCTGGACGTTTTTCAATGGCAAAAATCAATGAATATTGTAAATGCACAAACAGTAATTTCTCCGCATTGCAAGGCGCAATTCTGAAATTTTTTGCTTTTTCCTGCTCCTCTTAGCATGATAAAGAAGATTCAAAGAGAGTGAGATGCCAGCTCCTTTCATTCAGTCAGTAGCTTCAATCATTTCTGGTATATGAATAACATGATGTTTTTCAATGGCAAAAATCAATGAATATTGTAAATGCACAAACAGTAATTTCTCCACATTGCAAGGTGCAATTCTGAAATTTTTTGCTTTTTCCTGCTCCTCTTAGCATGATAAAGAAGATTCAAAGAGAGTGAGATGCCAGCTCCTTTCATTCAGTCAGTAGCTTCAATCATTTCTGGACGTTTTTCAATGGCAAAAATCAATGAATATTGTAAATGCACAAACAGTAATTTCTCCGCATTGCAAGGTGCAATTCTGAAATTTTTTGCTTTTTCCTGCTCCTCTTAGCATGATAAAGAAGATTCAAAGAGAGCGAGATGCCAGCTCCTTTCATTCAGTCAGTAGCTTCAATCATTTCTGGTATATGAATAACATGATGTTTTTCAATGGCAAAAATCAATGAATATTGTAAATGCACAAACAGTAATTTCTCCGCATTGCAAGGTGCAATTCTGAAATTTTTTGCTTTTTCCTGCTCCTCTTAGCATGATAAAGAAGATTCAAAGAGAGTGAGATGCCAGCTCCTTTCATTCAGTCAGTAGCTTCAATCATTTCTGGACGTTTTTCAATGGCAAAAATCAATGAATATTGTAAATGCACAAACAGTAATTTCTCCGCATTGCAAGGTGCAATTCTGAAATTTTTTGCTTTTTCCTGCTCTTCTTAGCATGATAAAGAAGATTCAAAGAGAGTGAGATGCCAGCTCCTTTCATTCAGTCAGTAGCTTCAAACATTTCTAGTATATGAATAACATGATGTTTTTCAATGGCAAAAATCAATGAATATTGTAAATGCACAAACAGTAATTTCTCCGCATTGCAAGGTGCAATTCTGAAATTTTTTGCTTTTTCCTGCTCCTCTTAGCATGATAAAGAAGATTCAAAGAGAGTGAGATGCCAGCTCCTTTCATTCAGTCAGTAGCTTCAATCATTTCTGGACGTTTTTCAATGGCAAAAATCAATGAATATTGTAAATGCACAAACAGTAATTTCTCCGCATTGCAAGGTGCAATTCTGAAATTTTTTGCTTTTTCCTGCTCCTCTTAGCATGATAAAGAAGATTCAAAGAGAGTGAGATGCCAGCTCCTTTCATTCAGTCAGTAGCTTCAATCATTTCTGGACGTTTTTCAATGGCAAAAATCAATGAATATTGTAAATGCACAAACAGTAATTTCTCCGCATTGCAAGGTGCAATTCTGAAATTTTTTGCTTTTTTCTGCTCCTCTTAGCATGATAAAGAAGATTCAAAGAGAGTGAGATGCCAGCTCCTTTCATTCAGTCAGTAGCTTCAATCATTTCTGGTATATGAATAACATGATGTTTTTCAATGGCAAAAATCAATGAATATTGTAAATGCACAAACAGTAATTTCTCCGCATTGCAAGGTGCAATTCTGAAATTTTTTGCTTTTTCCTGCTCCTCTTAGCATGATAAAGAAGATTCAAAGAGAGTGAGATGCCAGCTCCTTTCATTCAGTCAGCAGCTTCAATCATTTCTGGACATTTTTCAATGGCAAAAATCAATGAATATTGTAAATGCACAAACAGTAATTTCTCCGCATTGCAAGGTGCAATTCTGAAATTTTTTGCTTTTTCCTGCTCCTCTTAGCATGATAAAGAAGATTCAAAGAGAGTGAGATGCCAGCTCCTTTCATTCAGTCAGTAGCTTCAAACATTTCTGGTATATGAATAACATGATGTTTTTCAATGGCAAAAATCAATGAATATTGTAAAAGCACAAACAGTAATTTCTCCGCATTGCAAGGTGCAATTCTGAAATTTTTTGCTTTTTCCTGCTCCTCTTAGCATGATAAAGAAGATTCAAAGAGAGTGAGATGCCAGCTCCTTTCATTCAGTCAGTAGCTTCAATCATTTCTGGACGTTTTTCAATGGCAAAAATCAATGAATATTGTAAATGCACAAACAGTAATTTCTCCGCATTGCAAGGTGCAATTCTGAATTTTTTTGCTTTTTCCTGCTCCTCTTAGCATGATAAAGAAGATTCAAAGAGAGTGAGATGCCAGCTCCTTTCATTCAGTCAGTAGCTTCAATCATTTCTGGTATATGAATAACATGATGTTTTTCAATGGCAAAAATCAATGAATATTGTAAATGCACAAACAGTAATTTCTCCGCATTGCAAGGTGCAATTCTGAAATTTTTTGCTTTTTCCTGCTCCTCTTAGCATGATAAAGAAGATTCAAAGAGAGTGAGATGCCAGCTCCTTTCATTCAGTCAGTAGCTTCAATTATTTCTGGACGTTTTTCAATGGCAAAAATCAATGAATATTGTAAATGCACAAACAGTAATTTCTCCGCATTGCAAGGTGCAATTCTGAAATTTTTTGCTTTTTCCTGCTCCTCTTAGCATGATAAAGAAGATTCAAAGAGAGTGAGATGCCAGCTCCTTTCATTCAGTCAGTTGCTTCAATCATTTCTGGACGTTTTTCAATGGCAAAAATCAGTGAATATTGTAAATGCACAAACAGTAATTTCTCCGCATTGCAAGGTGCAATTCTGAAATTTTTTGCTTTTTCCTGCTCCTCTTAGCATGATAAAGAAGATTCAAAGAGAGTGAGATGCCAGCTCCTTTCATTCAGTCAGTAGCTTCAATCATTTCTGGACGTTTTTCAATGGCAAAAATCAATGAATATTGTAAATGCACAAACAGTAATTTCTCCGCATTGCAAGGTGCAATTCTGAAATTTTTTGCTTTTTCCTGCTCCTCTTTGCATGATAAAGAAGATTCAAAGAGAGTGAGATGCCAGCTCCTTTCATTCAGTCAGTAGCTTCAATCATTTCTGGTATATGAATAACATGATGTTTTTCAATGGCAAAAATCAATGAATATTGTAAATGCACAAACAGTAATTTCTCCGCATTGCAAGGTGCAATTCTGAAATTTTTGGCTTTTTCCTGCTCCTCTTAGCATGATAAAGAAGATTCAAAGAGAGTGAGATGCCAGCTCCTTTCATTCAGTCAGCAGCTTCAATCATTTCTGGACATTTTTCAATGGCAAAAATCAATGAATATTGTAAATGCACAAACAGTAATTTCTCCGCATTGCAAGGTGCAATTCTGAAATTTTTTGCTTTTTCCTGCTCCTCTTAGCATGATAAAGAAGATTCAAAGAGAGTGAGATGCCAGCTCCTTTCATTCAGTCAGTAGCTTCAAACATTTCTGGTATATGAATAACATGATGTTTTTCAATGGCAAAAATCAATGAATATTGTAAAAGCACAAACAGTAATTTCTCCGCATTGCAAGGTGCAATTCTGAAATTTTTTGCTTTTTCCTGCTCCTCTTAGCATGATAAAGAAGATTCAAAGAGAGTGAGATGCCAGCTCCTTTCATTCAGTCAGTAGCTTCAATCATTTCTGGACGTTTTTCAATGGCAAAAATCAATGAATATTGTAAATGCACAAACAGTAATTTCTCCGCATTGCAAGGTGCAATTCTGAAATTTTTTGCTTTTTCCTGCTCCTCTTAGCATGATAAAGAAGATTCAAAGAGAGTGAGATGCCAGCTCCTTTCATTCAGTCAGTAGCTTCAATCATTTCTGGTATATGAATAACATGATGTTTTTCAATGGCAAAAATCAATGAATATTGTAAATGCACAAACAGTAATTTCTCCGCATTGCAAGTTGCAATTCTGAAATTTTTTGCTTTTTCCTGCTCCTCTTAGCATGATAAAGAAGATTCAAAGAGAGTGAGATGCCAGCTCCTTTCATTCAGTCAGTAGCTTCAATTATTTCTGGACGTTTTTCAATGGCAAAAATCAATGAATATTGTAAATGCACAAACAGTAATTTCTCCGCATTGCAAGGTGCAATTCTGAAATTTTTTGCTTTTTCCTGCTCCTCTTAGCATGATAAAGAAGATTCAAAGAGAGTGAGATGCCAGCTCCTTTCATTCAGTCAGTTGCTTCAATCATTTCTGGACGTTTTTCAATGGCAAAAATCAGTGAATATTGTAAATGCACAAACAGTAATTTCTCCGCATTGCAAGGTGCAATTCTGAAATTTTTTGCTTTTTCCTGCTCCTCTTAGCATGATAAAGAAGATTCAAAGAGAGTGAGATGCCAGCTCCTTTCATTCAGTCAGTAGCTTCAATCATTTCTGGACGTTTTTCAATGGCAAAAATCAATGAATATTGTAAATGCACAAACAGTAATTTCTCCGCATTGCAAGGTGCAATTCTGAAATTTTTTGCTTTTTCCTGCTCCTCTTTGCATGATAAAGAAGATTCAAAGAGAGTGAGATGCCAGCTCCTTTCATTCAGTCAGTAGCTTCAATCATTTCTGGTATATGAATAACATGATGTTTTTCAATGGCAAAAATCAATGAATATTGTAAATGCACAAACAGTAATTTCTCCGCATTGCAAGGTGCAATTCTGAAATTTTTGGCTTTTTCCTGCTCCTCTTAGCATGATAAAGAAGATTCAAAGAGAGTGAGATGCCAGCTCCTTTCATTCAGTCAGTAGCTTCAATCATTTCTGGATGTTTTTCAATGGCAAAAATCAATGAATATTGTAAATGCACAAACAGTAATTTCTCCGCATTGCAAGGTGCAATTCTGAAATTTCTTGCATTTTCCTGCTCCTCTTAGCATGATAAAGAAGATTCAAAGAGAGTGAGATGCCAGCTCCTTTCATTCAGTCAGTAGCTTCAATCATTTCTGGACGTTTTTCAATGGCAAAAATCAATGAATATTGTAAATGCACAAACAGTAATTTCTCCGCATTGCAAGGTGCAATTCTGAAATTTTTTGCTTTTTCCTGCTCCTCTTAGCATGATAAAGAAGATTCAAAGAGAGTGAGATGCCAGCTCCTTTCATTCAGTCAGTAGCTTCAAACATTTCTGGTATATGAATAACATGATGTTTTTCAATGGCAAAAATCAATGAATATTGTAAATGCACAAACAGTAATTTCTCCGCATTGCAAGGTGCAATTCTGAAATTTTTTGCTTTTTCCTGCTCTTCTTAGCATGATAAAGAAGATTCAAAGAGAGTGAGATGCCAGCTCCTTTCATTCAGTCAGTAGCTTCAATCATTTCTGGACGTTTTTCAATGGCAAAAATCAATGAATATTGTAAATGCACAAACAGTAATTTCTCCGCATTGCAAGGTGCAATTCTGAAATTTTTTGCTTTTTCCTGCTCCTCTTAGCATGATAAAGAAGATTCAAAGAGAGTGAGATGCCAGCTTCTTTCATTCAGTCAGTAGCTTCAAACATTTCTGGGATATGAATAACATGATGTTTTTCAATGGCAAAAATTAATGAATATTGTAAATGCACAAACAGTAATTTCTCCGCATTGCAAGGTGCAATTCTGAAATTTTTTGCTTTTTCCTGCTCCTCTTAGCATGATAAAGAAGATTCAAAGAGAGTGAGATGCCAGCTCCTTTCATTCAGTCAGTAGCTTCAATCATTTCTGGACGTTTTTCAATGGCAAAAATCAATGAATATTGTAAATGCACAAACAGTAATTTCTCCGCATTGCAAGGTGCAATTCTGAAATTTTTTGCTTTTTCCTGCTCCTCTTAGCATGATAAAGAAGATTCAAAGAGAGTGAGATGCCAGCTCCTTTCATTCAGTCAGTAGCTTCAATCATTTCTGGACGTTTTTCAATGGCAAAAATCAATGAATATTGTAAATGCACAAACAGTAATTTCTCCGCATTGCAAGGTGCAATTCTGAAATTTTTTGCTTTTTCCTGCTCCTCTTTGCATGATAAAGAAGATTCAAAGAGAGTGAGATGCCAGCTCCTTTCATTCAGTCAGTAGCTTCAATCATTTCTGGTATATGAATAACATGATGTTTTTCAATGGCAAAAATCAATGAATATTGTAAATGCACAAACAGTAATTTCTCCGCATTGCAAGGTGCAATTCTGAAATTTTTGGCTTTTTCCTGCTCCTCTTAGCATGATAAAGAAGATTCAAAGAGAGTGAGATGCCAGCTCCTTTCATTCAGTCAGTAGCTTCAATCATTTCTGGATGTTTTTCAATGGCAAAAATCAATGAATATTGTAAATGCACAAACAGTAATTTCTCCGCATTGCAAGGTGCAATTCTGAAATTTCTTGCATTTTCCTGCTCCTCTTAGCATGATAAAGAAGATTCAAAGAGAGTGAGATGCCAGCTCCTTTCATTCAGTCAGTAGCTTCAATCATTTCTGGACGTTTTTCAATGGCAAAAATCAATGAATATTGTAAATGCACAAACAGTAATTTCTCCGCATTGCAAGGTGCAATTCTGAAATTTTTTGCTTTTTCCTGCTCCTCTTAGCATGATAAAGAAGATTCAAAGAGAGTGAGATGCCAGCTCCTTTCATTCAGTCAGTAGCTTCAATCATTTCTGGACGTTTTTCAATGGCAAAAATCAATGAATATTGTAAATGCACAAACAGTAATTTCTCCGCATTGCAAGGTGCAATTCTGAAATTTTTTGCTTTTTCCTGCTCCTCTTTGCATGATAAAGAAGATTCAAAGAGAGTGAGATGCCAGCTCCTTTCATTCAGTCAGTAGCTTCAATCATTTCTGGTATATGAATAACATGATGTTTTTCAATGGCAAAAATCAATGAATATTGTAAATGCACAAACAGTAATTTCTCCGCATTGCAAGGTGCAATTCTGAAATTTTTGGCTTTTTCCTGCTCCTCTTAGCATGATAAAGAAGATTCAAAGAGAGTGAGATGCCAGCTCCTTTCATTCAGTCAGTAGCTTCAATCATTTCTGGATGTTTTTCAATGGCAAAAATCAATGAATATTGTAAATGCACAAACAGTAATTTCTCCGCATTGCAAGGTGCAATTCTGAAATTTCTTGCATTTTCCTGCTCCTCTTAGCATGATAAAGAAGATTCAAAGAGAGTGAGATGCCAGCTCCTTTCATTCAGTCAGTAGCTTCAATCATTTCTGGACGTTTTTCAATGGCAAAAATCAATGAATATTGTAAATGCACAAACAGTAATTTCTCCGCATTGCAAGGTGCAATTCTGAAATTTTTTGCTTTTTCCTGCTCCTCTTAGCATGATAAAGAAGATTCAAAGAGAGTGAGATGCCAGCTCCTTTCATTCAGTCAGTAGCTTCAAACATTTCTGGTATATGAATAACATGATGTTTTTCAATGGCAAAAATCAATGAATATTGTAAATGCACAAACAGTAATTTCTCCGCATTGCAAGGTGCAATTCTGAAATTTTTTGCTTTTTCCTGCTCCTCTTAGCATGATAAAGAAGATTCAAAGAGAGTGAGATGCCAGCTCCTTTCATTCAGTCAGTAGCTTCAATCATTTCTGGACGTTTTTCAATGGCAAAAATCAATGAATATTGTAAATGCACAAACAGTAATTTCTCCGCATTGCAAGGTGCAATTCTGAAATTTTTTGCTTTTTCCTGCTCCTCTTAGCATGATAAAGAAGATTCAAAGAGAGTGAGATGCCAGCTTCTTTCATTCAGTCAGTAGCTTCAAACATTTCTGGGATATGAATAACATGATGTTTTTCAATGGCAAAAATTAATGAATATTGTAAATGCACAAACAGTAATTTCTCCGCATTGCAAGGTGCAATTCTGAAATTTTTTGCTTTTTCCTGCTCCTCTTAGCATGATAAAGAAGATTCAAAGAGAGTGAGATGCCAGCTCCTTTCATTCAGTCAGTAGCTTCAATCATTTCTGGACGTTTTTCAATGGCAAAAATCAATGAATATTGTAAATGCACAAACAGTAATTTCTCCGCATTGCAAGGTGCAATTCTGAAATTTTTTGCTTTTTCCTGCTCCTCTTAGCATGATAAAGAAGATTCAAAGAGAGTGAGATGCCAGCTCCTTTCATTCAGTCAGTAGCTTCAATCATTTCTGGACGTTTTTCAATGGCAAAAATCAATGAATATTGTAAATGCACAAACAGTAATTTCTCCGCATTGCAAGGTGCAATTCTGAAATTTTTTGCTTTTTCCTGCTCCTCTTAGCATGATAAAGAAGATTCAAAGAGAGTGAGATGCCAGCTCCTTTCATTCAGTCAGTAGCTTCAATCATTTCTGGACGTTTTTCAATGACAAAAATCAATGAATATTGTAAATGCACAAACAGTAATTTCTCCGCATTGCAAGATGCAATTCTGAAATTTTTTGCTTTTTCCTGCTCCTCTTAGCATGATAAAAAAGATTCAAAGAGAGTGAGATGCCAGCTCCTTTCATTCAGTCAGTAGCTTCAATCATTTCTGGACGTTTTTCAATGGCAAAAATCAATGAATATTGTAAATGCACAAACAGTAATTTCTCCGCATTGCAAGGTGCAATTCTGAAATTTTTTGCTTTTTCCTGCTCCTCTTAGCATGATAAAGAAGATTCAAAGAGAGTGAGATGCCAGCTCCTTTCATTCAGTCAGTAGCTTCAATCATTTCTGGACGTTTTTCAATGGCAAAAATCAATGAATATTGTAAATGCACAAACAGTAATTTCTCCGCATTGCAAGGTGCAATTTTGAAATTTTTTGCTTTTTCCTGCTCCTCTTAGCATGATAAAGAAGATTCAAAGAGAGTGCGATGCTAGCTCCTTTCATTCAGTCAGTAGCTTCAGTCATTTCTGGACGTTTTTCAATGGCAAAAATCAATGAATATTGTAAATGCACAAACAGTAATTTCTCCGCATTGCAAGGTGCAATTCTGAAATTTTTTGCTTTTTCCTGCTCCTCTTAGCATGATAAAGAAGATTCAAAGAGAGTGAGATGCCAGCTCCTTTCATTCAGTCAGTAGCTTCAAACATTTCTGGTATAAACATTTCTGGACGTTTTTCAATGGCAAAAATCAATGAATATTGTAAATGCACAAACAGTAATATCTCCACATTGCAAGGTGCAATTCTGAAATTTTTTGCTTTTTCCTGCTAATCCTAGCATGATAAAGAAGATTCAAATAGAGTGAGATGCCAGCTGCTTTCATTCAGTCAGTAGCTTCAAACATTTCTGGACGTTTTTCAATGGCAAAAATCAATGAATATTGTAAATGCACAAACAGTAATTTCTCCGCATTGCAAGGTGCAATTCTGAAATTTTTTGCTTTTTCCTGCTCCTCTTAGCATGATAAAGAAGATTCAAAGAGAGTGAGATGCCAGCTCCTTTCATTCAGTCAGTAGCTTCAATCATTTCTGGTATATGAATAACATGATGTTTTTCAATGGCAAAAATCAATGAATATTGTAAATGCACAAACAGTAATTTCTCCGCATTGCAAGTTGCAATTCTGAAAATTTTGCTTTTTCCTGCTCCTCTTAGCATGATAAAGAAGATTCAAAGAGAGTGAGATTCCAGCTCCTTTCATTCAGTCAGTAGCTTCAATCATTTCTGGACGTTTTTCAATGGCAAAAATCAATGAATATTGTAAATGCACAAACAGTAATTTCTCCGCATTGCAAGGTGCAATTCTGAAATTTTTTGCTTTTTCCTGCTCCTCTTAGCATGATAAAGAAGATTCAAAGAGAGTGAGATGCCAGCTCCTTTCATTCAGTCAGTAGCTTCAATCATTTCTGGACGTTTTTCAATGACAAAAATCAATGAATATTGTAAATGCACAAACAGTAATTTCTCCGCATTGCAAGATGCAATTCTGAAATTTTTTGCTTTTTCCTGCTCCTCTTAGCATGATAAAAAAGATTCAAAGAGAGTGAGATGCCAGCTCCTTTCATTCAGTCAGTAGCTTCAATCATTTCTGGACGTTTTTCAATGGCAAAAATCAATGAATATTGTAAATGCACAAACAGTAATTTCTCCGCATTGCAAGGTGCAATTCTGAAATTTTTTGCTTTTTCCTGCTCCTCTTAGCATGATAAAGAAGATTCAAAGAGAGTGAGATGCCAGCTCCTTTCATTCAGTCAGTAGCTTCAATCATTTCTGGACGTTTTTCAATGGCAAAAATCAATGAATATTGTAAATGCACAAACAGTAATTTCTCAGCATTGCAAGGTGGAATTTTGAAATTTTTTGCTTTTTCCTGCTCCTCTTAGCATGATAAAGAAGATTCAAAGAGAGTGCGATGCCAGCTCCTTTCATTCAGTCAGTAGCTTCAGTCATTTCTGGACGTTTTTCAATGGCAAAAATCAATGAATATTGTAAATGCACAAACAGTAATTTCTCCGCATTGCAAGGTGCAATTCTGAAATTTTTTGCTTTTTCCTGCTCCTCTTAGCATGATAAAGAAGATTCAAAGAGAGTGAGATGCCAGCTCCTTTCATTCAGTCAGTAGCTTCAAACATTTCTGGTATAAACATTTCTGGACGTTTTTCAATGGCAAAAATCAATGAATATTGTAAATGCACAAACAGTAATATCTCCACATTGCAAGGTGCAATTCTGAAATTTTTTGCTTTTTCCTGCTAATCCTAGCATGATAAAGAGGATTCAAATAGAGTGAGATGCCAGCTCCTTTCATTCAGTCAGTAGCTTCAAACATTTCTGGACGTTTTTCAATGGCAAAATTCAATGAATATTGTAAATGCACAAACAGTAATATCTCCACATTGCCAGGTGCAATTCTGAAATTTTTTGCTTTTTCCTGCTAATCCTAGCATGATAAAGAAGATTCAAAGAGAGTGAGATGCCAGCTCCTTTCATTCAGTCAGTAGCTTCAATCAATTCTGGACGTTTTTCAATGGCAAAAATCAATGAATATTGTAAATGCACAAACAGTAATTTCTCCGCATTGCAAGGTGCAATTCTGAAATTTTTTGCTTTTTCCTGCTCCTCTTAGCATGATAAAGAAGATTCAAAGAGAGTGAGATGCCAGCTCCTTTCATTCAGTCAGTAGCTTCAATCATTTCTGAACGTTTTTCAATGGCAAAAATCAATGAATATTGTAAATGCACAAACAGTAATTTCTCCGCATTGCAAGGTGCAATTCTGAAATTTTTTGCTTTTTCCTGCTCCTCTTAGCATGATAAAGAAGATTCAAAGAGAGTGAGATGCCAGCTCCTTTCATTCAGTCAGTAGCTTCAATCATTTCTGGTATATGAATAACATGATGTTTTTCAATGGCAAAAATCAATGAATATTGTAAATGCACAAACAGTAATTTCTCCGCATTGCAAGGTGCAATTCTGAAATTTTTTGCTTTTTCCTGCTCCTCTTAGCATGATAAAGAAGATTCAAAGAGAGTGAGATGCCAGCTCCTTTCATTCAGTCAGTAGCTTCAATCATTTCTGGACGTTTTTCAATGGCAAAAATCAATGAATATTGTAAATGCACAAACAGTAATTTCTCCGCATTGCAAGATGCAATTCTGAAATTTTTTGCTTTTTCCTGCTCCTCTTAGCATGATAAAGAAGATTCAAAGAGAGTGAGATGCCAGCTCCTTTCATTCAGTCAGTAGCTTCAGTCATTTCTGGACGTTTTTCAATGCAAAAATCAATGAATATTGTAAATGCACAAACAGTAATTTCTCCGCATTGCAAGGTGCAATTCTGAAATTTTTTGCTTTTTCCTGCTCCTCTTAGCATGATAAAGAAGATTCAAAGAGAGTGAGATGCCATCTCCTTTCATTCAGTCAGTAGCTTCAATCATTTCTGGTATATGAATAACATGATGTTTTTCAATGGCAAAAATCAATGAATATTGTAAATGCACAAACAGTAATTTCTCCGCATTGCAAGGTGCAATTCTGAAATTTTTTGCTTTTTCCTGCTCCTCTTAGCATGATAAAGAAGATTCAAAGAGAGTGAGATGCCAGCTCCTTTCATTCAGTCAGTAGCTTCAATCATTTCTGGATGTTTTTCAATGGCAAAAATCAATGAATATTATAAATGCACAAACAGTAATTTCTCCGCATTGCAAGGTGCAATTCTGAAATTTCTTGCATTTTCCTGCTCCTCTTAGCATGATAAAGAAGATTCAAAGAGAGTGAGATGCCAGCTCCTTTCATTCAGTCAGTAGCTTCAATCATTTCTGGACGTTTTTCAATGGCAAAAATCAATGAATATTGTAAATGCACAAACAGTAATTTCTCCGCATTGCAAGGTGCAATTCTGAAATTTTTTGCTTTTTCCTGCTCCTCTTAGCATGATAAAGAAGATTCAAAGAGAGTGAGATGCCAGCTCCTTTCATTCAGTCAGTAGCTTCAATCATTTCTGGACGTTTTTCAATGGCAAAAATCAATGAATATTGTAAATGCACAAACAGTAATTTCTCCGCATTGCAAGGTGCAATTCTGAAATTTTTTGCTTTTTCCTGCTCCTCTTAGCATGATAAAGAAGATTCAAAGAGAGTGAGATGCCAGCTCCTTTCATTCAGTCAGTAGCTTCAATCATTTCTGGTATATGAATAACATGATGTTTTTCAATGGCAAAAATCAATGAATATTGTAAGTGCACAAACAGTAATTTCTCCGCATTGCAAGGTGCAATTCTGAAATTTTTTGCTTTTTCCTGCTCCTCTTAGCATGATAAAGAAGATTCAAAGAGAGTGAGATGCCAGCTCCTTTCATTCAGTCAGTAGCTTCAATCATTTCTGGACGTTTTTCAATGGCAAAAATCAATGAATATTGTAAATGCACAAACAGTAATTTCTCCGCATTGCAAGGTGCAATTCTGAAATTTTTTGCTTTTTCCTGCTCCTCTTAGCATGATAAAGAAGATTCAAAGAGAGTGAGATGCCAGCTCCTTTCATTCAGTCAGTAGCTTCAGTCATTTCTGGAAGTTTTTCAATGGCAAAAATCCATGAATATTGTAAATGCACAAACAGTAATTTCTCCGCATTGCAAGGTGCAATTCTGAAATTTTTTGCTTTTTCCTGCTCCTCTTAGCATGATAAAGAAGATTCAAAGAGAGTGAGATGCCAGCTCCTTTCATTCAGTCAGTATCTTCAAACATTTCTGGTATAAACATTTCTGGACGTTTTTCAATGGCAAAAATCAATGAATATTGTAAATGCACAAACAGTAATATCTCCACATTGCAAGGTGCAATGCTGAAATTTTTTTTGCTTTTTCCTGCTAATCCTAGCATGATAAAGAAGATTCAAATAGAGTGAGATGCCAGCTCCTTTCATTCAGTCAGTAGCTTCAAACATTTCTGGACGTTTTTCAATGGCAAAAATCAATGAATATTGTAAATGCACAAACAGTAATATCTCCACATTGCAAGGTGCAATTCTGAAATTTTTTGCTTTTTCCTGCTAATCCTAGCATGATAAAGAAGATTCAAAGAGAGTGAGATGTCAGCTCCTTTCATTCAGTCAGTAGCTTCAAACATTTCTGGTATATGAATAACATGATGTTTTTCAATGGCAAAAATCAATGAATATTGTAAATGCACAAACAGTAATATCTCCACATTGCAAGGTGCAATTCTGAAATTTTTTGCTTTTTCCTGCTAATCCTAGCATGATAAAGAAGATTCAAAGAGAGTGAGATGCCAGCTCCTTTCATTCAGTCAGTAGCTTCAAACATTTCTGGACGTTTTTCAATGGCAAAAATCAATGAATATTGTAAATGCACAAACAGTAATATCTCCACATTGCAAGGTGCAATTCTGAAATTTTTTGCTTTTTCCTGCTACTCCTAGCATGATAAAGAAGATTCAAAGAGAGTGAGATGCCAGCTCCTTTCATTCAGTCAGTAGCTTCAATCATTTCTGGACGTTTTTCAATGGCAAAAATCAATGAATATTGTAAATGCACAAACAGTAATTTCTCCGCATTGCAAGGTGCAATTCTGAATTTTTTTGCTTTTTCCTGCTCCTCTTAGCATGGTAAAGAAGATTCAAAGAGAGTGAGATGCCAGCTCCTTTCATTCAGTCAGTAGCTTCAGTCATTTCTGGACGTTTTTCAATGGCAAAAATCAATGAATATTGTAAATGCACAAAAAGTAATTTCTCCGCATTGCAAGGTGCAATTCTGAAATTTTTTGCTTTTTCCTGCTCCTCTTAGCATGATAAAGAAGATTCAAAGAGAGTGAGATGCCAGCTCCTTTCATTCAGTCAGTAGCTTCAAACATTTCTGGTATAAACATTTCTGGACGTTTTTAAATGGCAAAAATCAATGAATATTGTAAATGCACAAACAGTAATATCTCCACATTGCAAGGTGCAATTCTGAAATTTTTTGCTTTTTCCTGCTAATCCTAGCATGATAAAGAAGATTCAAATAGAGTGAGATGCCAGCTCCTTTCATTCAGTCAGTAGCTTCAAACATTTCTGGACGTTTTTCAATGGCAAAATTCAATGAATATTGTAAATGCACAAACAGTAATATCTCCACATTGCAAGGTGCAATTCTGAAATTTTTTGCTTTTTCCTGCTAATCCTAGCATGATAAAGAAGATTCAAAGAGAGTGAGATGCCAGCTCCTTTCATTCAGTCAGTAGCTTCAATCATTTCTGGACGTTTTTCAATGGCAAAAATCAATGAATATTGTAAATGCACAAACAGTAATTTCTCCGCATTGCAAGGTGCAATTCTGAAATTTTTTGCTTTTTCCTGCTCCTCTTAGCATGATAAAGAAGATTCAAAGAGAGTGAGATGCCAGCTCCTTTCATTCAGTCAGTAGCTTCAATCATTTCTGGACGTTTTTCAATGGCAAAAATCAATGAATATTGTAAATGCACAAACAGTAATTTCTCCGCATTGCAAGGTGCAATTCTGAAATTTTTTGCTTTTTCCTGCTCCTCTTAGCATGATAAAGAAGATTCAAAGAGAGTGAGATGCCAGCTCCTTTCATTCAGTCAGTAGCTTCAATCATTTCTGGTATATGAATAACATGATGTTTTTCAATGGCAAAAATCAATGAATATTGTAAATGCACAAACAGTAATTTCTCCGCATTGCAAGGTGCAATTCTGAAATTTTTTGCTTTTTCCTGCTCCTCTTAGCATGATAAAGAAGATTCAAAGAGAGTGAGATGCCAGCTCCTTTCATTCAGTCAGTAGCTTCAATCATTTCTGGACGTTTTTCAATGGCAAAAATCAATGAATATTGTAAATGCACAAACAGTAATTTCTCCGCATTGCAAGATGCAATTCTGAAATTTTTTGCTTTTTCCTGCTCCTCTTAGCATGATAAAGAAGATTCAAAGAGAGTGAGATGCCAGCTCCTTTCATTCAGTCAGTAGCTTCAGTCATTTCTGGACGTTTTTCAATGCAAAAATCAATGAATATTGTAAATGCACAAACAGTAATTTCTCCGCATTGCAAGGTGCAATTCTGAAATTTTTTGCTTTTTCCTGCTCCTCTTAGCATGATAAAGAAGATTCAAAGAGAGTGAGATGCCATCTCCTTTCATTCAGTCAGTAGCTTCAATCATTTCTGGTATATGAATAACATGATGTTTTTCAATGGCAAAAATCAATGAATATTGTAAATGCACAAACAGTAATTTCTCCGCATTGCAAGGTGCAATTCTGAAATTTTTTGCTTTTTCCTGCTCCTCTTAGCATGATAAAGAAGATTCAAAGAGAGTGAGATGCCAGCTCCTTTCATTCAGTCAGTAGCTTCAATCATTTCTGGATGTTTTTCAATGGCAAAAATCAATGAATATTATAAATGCACAAACAGTAATTTCTCCGCATTGCAAGGTGCAATTCTGAAATTTCTTGCACTTTCCTGCTCCTCTTAGCATGATAAAGAAGATTCAAAGAGAGTGAGATGCCAGCTCCTTTCATTCAGTCAGTAGCTTCAATCATTTCTGGACGTTTTTCAATGGCAAAAATCAATGAATATTGTAAATGCACAAACAGTAATTTCTCCGCATTGCAAGGTGCAATTCTGAAATTTTTTGCTTTTTCCTGCTCCTCTTAGCATGATAAAGAAGATTCAAAGAGAGTGAGATGCCAGCTCCTTTCATTCAGTCAGTAGCTTCAAACATTTCTGGTATATGAATAACATGATGTTTTTCAATGGCAAAAATCAATGAATATTGTAAATGCACAAACAGTAATTTCTCCGCATTGCAAGGTGCAATTCTGAAATTTTTTGCTTTTTCCTGCTCCTCTTAGCATGATAAAGAAGATTCAAAGAGAGTGAGATGCCAGCTCCTTTCATTCAGTCAGTAGCTTCAATCATTTCTGGACGTTTTTCAATGGCAAAAATCAATGAATATTGTAAATGCACAAACAGTAATTTCTCCGCATTGCAAGGTGCAATTCTGAAATTTTTTGCTTTTTCCTGCTCCTATTAGCATGATAAAGAAGATTCAAAGAGAGTGAGATGCCAGCTTCTTTCATTGTCAGAAGCTTCAAACATTTCTGGGATGTGAATAACATGATGTTTTTCAATGGCAAAAATTAATGAATATTGTAAATGCACAAACAGTAATTTCTCCGCATTGCAAGGTGCAATTCTGAAATTTTTTGCTTTTTCCTGCTCCTCTTAGCATGATAAAGAAGATTCAAAGAGAGTGAGATGCCAGCTCCTTTCATTCAGTCAGTAGCTTCAGTCATTTCTGGACGTTTTTCAATGCAAAAATCAATGAATATTGTAAATGCACAAACAGTAATTTCTCCGCATTGCAAGGTGCAATTCTGAAATTTTTTGCTTTTTCCTGCTCCTCTTAGCATGATAAAGAAGATTCAAAGAGAGTGAGATGCCATCTCCTTTCATTCAGTCAGTAGCTTCAATCATTTCTGGTATATGAATAACATGATGTTTTTCAATGGCAAAAATCAATGAATATTGTAAATGCACAAACAGTAATTTCTCCGCATTGCAAGGTGCAATTCTGAAATTTTTTGCTTTTTCCTGCTCCTCTTAGCATGATAAAGAAGATTCAAAGAGAGTGAGATGCCAGATCCTTTCATTCAGTCAGTAGCTTCAATCATTTCTGGATGTTTTTCAATGGCAAAAATCAATGAATATTATAAATGCACAAACAGTAATTTCTCCGCATTGCAAGGTGCAATTCTGAAATTTCTTGCACTTTCCTGCTCCTCTTAGCATGATAAAGAAGATTCAAAGAGAGTGAGATGCCAGCTCCTTTCATTCAGTCAGTAGCTTCAATCATTTCTGGACGTTTTTCAATGGCAAAAATCAATGAATATTGTAAATGCACAAACAGTAATTTCTCCGCATTGCAAGGTGCAATTCTGAAATTTTTTGCTTTTTCCTGCTCCTCTTAGCATGATAAAGAAGATTCAAAGAGAGTGAGATGCCAGCTCCTTTCATTCAGTCAGTAGCTTCAAACATTTCTGGTATATGAATAACATGATGTTTTTCAATGGCAAAAATCAATGAATATTGTAAATGCACAAACAGTAATTTCTCCGCATTTCAAGGTGCAATTCTGAAATTTTTTGCTTTTTCCTGCTCCTCTTAGCATGATAAAGAAGATTCAAAGAGAGTGAGATGCCAGCTCCTTTCATTCAGTCAGTAGCTTCAATCATTTCTGGACGTTTTTCAATGGCAAAAATCAATGAATATTGTAAATGCACAAACAGTAATTTCTCCGCATTGCAAGGTGCAATTCTGAAATTTTTTGCTTTTTCCTGCTCCTACTAGCATGATAAAGAAGATTCAAAGAGAGTGAGATGCCAGCTTCTTTCATTGTCAGTAGCTTCAAACATTTCTGGGATATGAATAACATGATGTTTTTCAATGGCAAAAATTAATGAATATTGTAAATGCACAAACAGTAATTTCTCCGCATTGCAAGGTGCAATTCTGAAATTTTTTGCTTTTTCCTGCTCCTCTTAGCATGATAAAGAAGATTCAAAGAGAGTGAGATGCCAGCTCCTTTCATTCAGTCAGTAGCTTCAATCATTTCTGGACGTTTTTCAATGGCAAAAATCAATGAATATTGTAAATGCACAAACAGTAATTTCTCCGCATTGCAAGTTGCAATTCTGAAATTTTTTGCTTTTTCCTGCTCCTCTTAGCATGATAAAGAAGATTCAAAGAGAGTGAGATTCCGGCTCCTTTCATTCAGTCAGTAGCTTCAATCATTTCTGGACGTTTTTCAATGGCAAAAATCAATGAATATTGTAAATGCACAAACAGTAATTTCTCCGCATTGCAAGGTGCAATTCTGAAATTTTTTGCTTTTTCCTGCTCCTCTTAGCATGATAAAGAAGATTCAAAGAGAGTGAGATGCCAGCTCCTTTCATTCAGTCAGTAGCTTCAATCATTTCTGGACGTTTTTCAATGGCAAAAATCAATGAATATTGTAAATGCACAAACAGTAATTTCTCCGCATTGCAAGATGAAATTCTGAAATTTTTTGCTTTTTCCTGCTCCTCTTAGCATGATAAAGAAGATTCAAAGAGAGTGAGATGCCAGCTCCTTTCATTCAGTCAGTAGCTTCAATCATTTCTGGACGTTTTTCAATGGCAAAAATCAATGAATATTGTAAATGCACAAACAGTAATTTCTCCGCATTGCAAGGTGCAATTCTGAAATTTTTTGCTTTTTCCTGCTCCTCTTAGCATGATAAAGAAGATTCAAAGAGAGTGAGATGCCAGCTCCTTTCATTCAGTCAGTAGCTTCAATCATTTCTGGTATATGAATAACATGATGTTTTTCAATGGCAAAAATCAATGAATATTGTAAATGCACAAACAGTAATTTCTCCGCATTGCAAGGTGCAATTCTGAAATTTTTTGCTTTTTCCTGCTCCTCTTAGCATGATAAAGAAGATTCAAAGAGAGTGAGATGCCAGCTCCTTTCATTCAGTCAGTAGCTTCAATCATTTCTGGACGTTTTTCAATGGCAAAAATCAATGAATATTGTAAATGCACAAACAGTAATTTCTCCGCATTGCAAGGTGCAATTCTGAAATTTTTTGCTTTTTCCTGCTCCTCTTAGCATGATAAAGAAGATTCAAAGAGAGTGAGATGCCAGCTCCTTTCATTCAGTCAGTAGCTTCAGTGTATTTCTGGAAGTTTTTCAATGGCAAAAATCAATGAATATTGTAAATGCACAAACAGTAATTTCTCCGCATTGCAAGGTGCAATTCTGAAATTTTTTGCTTTTTCCTGCTCCTCTTAGCATGATAAAGAAGATTCAAAGAGAGTGAGATGCCAGCTCCTTTCATTCAGTCAGTAGCTTCAAACATTTCTGGTATAAACATTTCTGGACGTTTTTCAATGGCAAAAATCAATGAATATTGTAAATGCACAAACAGTAATATCTCCACATTGCAAGGTGCAATGCTGAAATTTTTTTTGCTTTTTCCTGCTAATCCTAGCATGATAAAGAAGATTCAAATAGAGTGAGATGCCAGCTCCTTTCATTCAGTCAGTAGCTTCAAACATTTCTGGACGTTTTTCAATGGCAAAAATCAATGAATATTGTAAATGCACAAACAGTAATATCTCCACATTGCAAGGTGCAATTCTGAAATTTTTTGCTTTTTCCTGCTAATCCTAGCATGATAAAGAAGATTCAAAGAGAGTGAGATGTCAGCTCCTTTCATTCAGTCAGTAGCTTCAAACATTTCTGGTATATGAATAACATGATGTTTTTCAATGGCAAAAATCAATGAATATTGTAAATGCACAAACAGTAATATCTCCACATTGCAAGGTGCAATTCTGAAATTTTTTGCTTTTTCCTGCTAATCCTAGCATGATAAAGAAGATTCAAAGAGAGTGAGATGCCAGCTCCTTTCATTCAGTCAGTAGCTTCAAACATTTCTGGACGTTTTTCAATGGCAAAAATCAATGAATATTGTAAATGCACAAACAGTAATATCTCCACATTGCAAGGTGCAATTCTGAAATTTTTTGCTTTTTCCTGCTACTCCTAGCATGATAAAGAAGATTCAAAGAGAGTGAGATGCCAGCTCCTTTCATTCAGTCAGTAGCTTCAATCATTTCTGGACGTTTTTTAATGGCAAAAATCAATGAATATTGTAAATGCACAAACAGTAATTTCTCCGCATTGCAAGGTGCAATTCTGAATTTTTTTGCTTTTTCCTGCTCCTCTTAGCATGGTAAAGAAGATTCAAAGAGAGTGAGATGCCAGCTCCTTTCATTCAGTCAGTAGCTTCAGTCATTTCTGGACGTTTTTCAATGGCAAAAATCAATGAATATTGTAAATGCACAAAAAGTAATTTCTCCGCATTGCAAGGTGCAATTCTGAAATTTTTTGCTTTTTCCTGCTCCTCTTAGCATGATAAAGAAGATTCAAAGAGAGTGAGATGCCAGCTCCTTTCATTCAGTCAGTAGCTTCAAACATTTCTGGTATAAACATTTCTGGACGTTTTTCAATGGCAAAAATCAATGAATATTGTAAATGCACAAACAGTAATATCTCCACATTGCAAGGTGCAATTCTGAAATTTTTTGCTTTTTCCTGCTAATCCTAGCATGATAAAGAAGATTCAAATAGAGTGAGATGCCAGCTCCTTTCATTCAGTCAGTAGCTTCAAACATTTCTGGACGTTTTTCAATGGCAAAATTCAATGAATATTGTAAATGCACAAACAGTAATATCTCCACATTGCAAGGTGCAATTCTGAAATTTTTTGCTTTTTCCTGCTAATCCTAGCATGATAAAGAAGATTCAAAGAGAGTGAGATGCCAGCTCCTTTCATTCAGTCAGTAGCTTCAATCATTTCTGGACGTTTTTCAATGGCAAAAATCAATGAATATTGTAAATGCACAAACAGTAATTTCTCCGCATTGCAAGGTGCAATTCTGAAATTTTTTGCTTTTTCCTGCTCCTCTTAGCATGATAAAGAAGATTCAAAGAGAGTGAGATGCCAGCTCCTTTCATTCAGTCAGTAGCTTCAATCATTTCTGGATGTTTTTCAATGGCAAAAATCAATGAATATTGTAAATGCACAAACAGTAATTTCTCCGCATTGCAAGGTGCAATTCTGAAATTTTTTGCTTTTTCCTGCTCCTCTTAGCATGATAAAGAAGATTCAAAGAGAGTGAGATGCCAGCTCCTTTCATTCAGTCAGTAGCTTCAATCATTTCTGGTATATGAATAACATGATGTTTTTCAATGGCAAAAATCAATGAATATTGTAAATGCACAAACAGTAATTTCTCCGCATTGCAAGGTGCAATTCTGAAATTTTTTGCTTTTTCCTGCTCCTCTTAGCATGATAAAGAAGATTCAAAGAGAGTGAGATGCCAGCTCCTTTCATTCAGTCAGTAGCTTCAATCATTTCTGGACGTTTTTCAATGGCAAAAATCAATGAATATTGTAAATGCACAAACAGTAATTTCTCCGCATTGCAAGATGCAATTCTGAAATTTTTTGCTTTTTCCTGCTCCTCTTAGCATGGTAAAGAAGATTCAAAGAGAGTGAGATGCCAGCTCCTTTCATTCAGTCAGTAGCTTCAGTCATTTCTGGACGTTTTTCAATGGCAAAAATCAATGAATATTGTAAATGCACAAACAGTAATTTCTCCGCATTGCAAAGTGCAATTCTGAAATTTTTTGCTTTTTCCTGCTCCTCTTAGCATGATAAAGAAGATTCAAAGAGAGTGAGATGCCAGCTCCTTTCATTCAGTCAGTAGCTTCAAACATTTCTGGTATAAACATTTCTGGATGTTTTTCAATGGCAAAAATCAATGAATATTGTAAATGCACAAACAGTAATATCTCCACATTGCAAGGTGCAATGCTGAAATTTTTTGCTTTTTCCTGCTAATCCTAGGATGATAAAGAAGATTCAAATAGAGTGAGATGCCAGCTCCTTTCATTCAGTCAGTAGCTTCAAACATTTCTGGACGTTTTTCAATGGCAAAAATCAATGAATATTGTAAATGCACAAACAGTAATATCTCCACATTGCAAGGTGCAATTCTGAATTTTTTTGCTTTTTCCTGCTAATCCTAGCATGATAAAGAAGATTCAAAGAGAGTGAGATGTCAGCTCCTTTCATTCAGTCAGTAGCTTCAAACATTTCTGGTATATGAATAACATGATGTTTTTCAATGGCAAAAATCAATGAATATTGTAAATGCACAAACAGTAATATCTCCACATTGCAAGGTGCAATTCTGAAATTTTTTGCTTTTTCCTGCTAATCCTAGCATGATAAAGAAGATTCAAAGAGAGTGAGATGCCAGCTCCTTTCATTCAGTCAGTAGCTTCAAACATTTCTGGACGTTTTTCAATGGCAAAAATCAATGAATATTGTAAATGCACAAACAGTAATATCTCCACATTGCAAGGTGCAATTCTGAAATTTTTTGCTTTTTCCTGCTACTCCTAGCATGATAAAGAAGATTCAAAGAGAGTGAGATGCCAGCTCCTTTCATTCAGTCAGTAGCTTCAAACATTTCTGGACGTTTTTCAATGGCAAAAATCAATGAATATTGTAAATGCACAAACAGTAATATCTCCACATTGCAAGGTGCAATTCTGAAATTTTTTGCTTTTTCCTGCTAATCCTAGCATGATAAAGAAGATTCAAAGAGAGTGAGATGCCAGCTCCTTTCATTCAGTCAGTAGCTTCAAACATTTCTGGACGTTTTTCAATGGCAAAAATCAATGAATATTGTAAATGCACAAACAGTAATTTCTCCGCATTGCAAGGTGCAATTCTGAAATTTTTTGCTTTTTCCTGCTCCTCTTAGCATGATAAAGAAGATTCAAAGAGAGTGAGATGCCAGCTCCTTTCATTCAGTCAGTAGCTTCAATCATTTCTGGACGTTTTTCAATGGCAAAAATCAATGAATATTGTAAATGCACAAACAGTAATTTCTCCGCATTGCAAGGTGCAATTCTGAAATTTTTTGCTTTTTCCTGCTCCTCTTAGCATGATAATGAAGATTCAAAGAGAGTGAGATGCCAGCTCCTTTCATTCAGTCAGTAGCTTCAATCATTTCTGGTATATGAATAACATGATGTTTTTCAATGGCAAAAATCAATGAATATTGTAAATGCACAAACAGTAATTTCTCCGCATTGCAAGTTGCAATTCTGAAATTTTTTGCTTTTTCCTGCTCCTCTTAGCATGATAAAGAAGATTCAAAGAGAGTGAGATGCCAGCTCCTTTCATTCAGTCAGTAGCTTCAATCATTTCTGGACGTTTTTCAATGGCAAAAATCAATGAATATTGTAAATGCACAAACAGTAATTTCTCCGCATTGCAAGGTGCAATTCTGAAATTTTTTGCTTTTTCCTGCTCCTCTTAGCATGATAAAGAAGATTCAAAGAGAGTGAGATGCCAGCTCCTTTCATTCAGTCAGTAGCTTCAATCATTTCTGGACGTTTTTCAATGGCAAAAATCAATGAATATTGTAAATGCACAAACAGTAATTTCTCCGCATTGCAAGGTGCAATTCTGAAATTTTTTGCTTTTTCCTGCTCCTCTTAGCATGATAAAGAAGATTCAAAGAGAGTGAGATGCCAGCTCCTTTCATTCAGTCAGTAGCTTCAATCATTTCTGGACGTTTTTCAATGGCAAAAATCAATGAATATTGTAAATGCACAAACAGTAATTTCTCCGCATTGCAAGGTGCAATTCTGAAATTTTTTGCTTTTTCCTGCTCCTCTTAGCATGATAAAGAAGATTCAAAGAGAGTGAGATGCCAGCTCCTTTCATTCAGTCAGTAGCTTCAATCATTTCTGGTATATGAATAACATGATGTTTTTCAATGGCAAAAATCAATGAATATTGTAAATGCACAAACAGTAATTTCTCCGCATTGCAAGGTGCAATTCTGAAATTTTTTGCTTTTTCCTGCTCCTCTTAGCATGATAAAGAAGATTCAAAGAGCGTGAGATGCCAGCTCCTTTCATTCAGTCAGTAGCTTCAATCATTTCTGGATGTTTTTCAATGGCAAAAATCAATGAATATTGTAAATGCACAAACAGTAATTTCTCCGCATTGCAAGGTGCAATTCTGAAATTTTTTGCTTTTTCCTGCTCCTCTTAGCATGATAAAGAAGATTCAAAGAGAGTGAGATGCCAGCTCCTTTCATTCAGTCAGTAGCTTCAGTCATTTCTGGACGTTTTTCAATGGCAAAAATCAATGAATATTGTAAATGCACAAACAGTAATTTCTCCGCATTGCAACGTGCAATTCTGAAATTTTTTGCTTTTTCCTGCTCCTCTTAGCATGATAAAGAAGATTCAAAGAGAGTGAGATGCCAGCTCCTTTCATTCAGTCAGTAGCTTCAAACATTTCTGGTATAAACATTTCTGGACGTTTTTCAATGGCAAAAATCAATGAATATTGTAAATGCACAAACAGTAATATCTCCACATTGCAAGGTGCAATTCTGAAATTTTTTGCTTTTTCCTGCTAATCCTAGCATGATAAAGAAGATTCAAATAGAGTGAGATGCCAGCTCCTTTCATTCAGTCAGTAGCTTCAAACATTTCTGGACGTTTTTCAATGGCAAAATTCAATGAATATTGTAAATGCACAAACAGTAATATCTCCACATTGCAAGGTGCAATTCTGAAATTTTTTGCTTTTTCCTGCTAATCCTAGCATGATAAAGAAGATTCAAAGAGAGTGAGATGCCAGCTCCTTTCATTCAGTCAGTAGCTTCAATCATTTCTGGACGTTTTTCAATGGCAAAAATCAATGAATATTGTAAATGCACAAACAGTAATTTCTCCGCATTGCAAGGTGCAATTCTGAAATTTTTTGCTTTTTCCTGCTCCTCTTAGCATGATAAAGAAGATTCAAAGAGAGTGAGATGCCAGCTCCTTTCATTCAGTCAGTAGCTTCAATCATTTCTGGACGTTTTTCAATGGCAAAAATCAATGAATATTGTAAATGCACAAACAGTAATTTCTCCGCATTGCAAGGTGCAATTCTGAAATTTTTTGCTTTTTCCTGCTCCTCTTAGCATGATAAAGAAGATTCAAAGAGAGTGAGATGCCAGCTCCTTTCATTCAGTCAGTAGCTTCAATCATTTCTGGTATATGAATAACATGATGTTTTTCAATGGCAAAAATCAATGAATATTGTAAATGCACAAACAGTAATTTCTCCGCATTGCAAGGTGCAATTCTGAAATTTTTTGCTTTTTCCTGCTCCTCTTAGCATGATAAAGAAGATTCAAAGAGAGTGAGATGCCAGCTCCTTTCATTCAGTCAGTAGCTTCAATCATTTCTGGACGTTTTTCAATGGCAAAAATCAATGAATATTGTAAATGCACAAACAGTAATTTCTCCGCATTGCAAGGTGCAATTCTGAAATTTTTTGCTTTTTCCTGCTCCTCTTAGCATGATAAAGAAGATTCTAAGAGAGTGAGATGCCAGCTCCTTTCATTCAGTCAGTAGCTTCAATCATTTCTGGACGTTTTTCAATGGCAAAAATCAATGAATATTGTAAATGCACAAACAGTAATTTCTCCGCATTGCAAGGTGCAATTCTGAATTTTTTTGCTTTTTCCTGATCCTCTTAGCATGATAAAGAAGATTCAAAGAGAGTGAGATGCCAGTTCCTTTCATTCAGTCAGTAGCTTCAATCATTTCTGGTATATGAATAACATGATGTTTTTCAATGGCAAAAATCAATGAATATTGTAAATGCACAAACAGTAATTTCTCCGCATTGCAAGGTGCAATTCTGAAATTTTTTGCTTTTTCCTGCTCCTCTTAGCATGATAAAGAAGATTCAAAGAGAGTGAGATGCCAGCTCCTTTCATTCAGTCAGTAGCTTCAAACATTTCTGGTATATGAATAACATGATGTTTTTCAATGGCAAAAATCAATGAATATTGTAAATGCACAAACAGTAATTTCTCCGCATTGCAAGGTGCAATTCTGAAATTTTTTGCTTTTTCCTGCTCCTCTTAGCATGATAAAGAAGATTCAAAGAGAGTGAGATGCCAGCTCCTTTCATTCAGTCAGTAGCTTCAATCATTTCTGGACATTTTTCAATGGCAAAAATCAATGAATATTGTAAATGCACAAACAGTAATTTCTCCGCATTGCAAGGTGCAATTCTGAAATTTTTTGCTTTTTCCTGCTCCTCTTAGCATGATAAAGAAGATTCAAAGACAGTGAGATGCCAGCTCCTTTCATTCAGTCAGTAGCTTCAGTCATTTCTGGACGTTTTTCAATGGCAAAAATCAATGAATATTGTAAATGCACAAACAGTAATTTCTCCGCATTGCAAGGTGCAATTCTGAAATTTTTTGCTTTTTCCTGCTCCTCTTAGCATGTTAAAGAAGATTCAAAGAGAGTGAGATGCCAGCTCCTTTCATTCAGTCAGTAGCTTCAAACATTTCTGGTATAAACATTTCTGGACGTTTTTCAATGGCAAAAATCAATGAATATTGTAAATGCACAAACAGTAATATCTCCACATTGCAAGGTGCAATTCTGAAATTTTTTGCTTTTTCCTGCTAATCCTAGCATGATAAAGAAGATTCAAATAGAGTGAGATGCCAGCTCCTTTCATTCAGTCAGTAGCTTCAAACATTTCTGGACGTTTTTCAATGGCAAAATTCAATGAATATTGTAAATGCACAAACAGTAATATCTCCACATTGCAAGGTGCAATTCTGAAATTTTTTGCTTTTTCCTGCTAATCCTAGCATGATAAAGAAGATTCAAAGAGAGTGAGATGCCAGCTCCTTTCATTCAGTCAGTAGCTTCAATCATTTCTGGACGTTTTTCAATGGCAAAAATCAATGAATATTGTAAATGCACAAACAGTAATTTCTCCGCATTGCAAGGTGCAATTCTGAAATTTTTTGCTTTTTCCTGCTCCTCTTAGCATGATAAAGAAGATTCAAAGAGAGTGAGATGCCAGCTCCTTTCATTCAGTCAGTAGCTTCAATCATTTCTGGACGTTTTTCAATGGCAAAAATCAATGAATATTGTAAATGCACAAACAGTAATTTCTCCGCATTGCAACGTGCAATTCTGAAATTTTTTGCTTTTTCCTGCTCCTCTTAGCATGATAAAGAAGATTCAAAGAGAGTGAGATGCCAGCTCCTTTCATTCAGTCAGTAGCTTCAATCATTTCTGGTATATGAATAACATGATGTTTTTCAATGGCAAAAATCAATGAATATTGTAAATGCACAAACAGTAATTTCTCCGCATTGCAAGGTGCAATTCTGAAATTTTTTGCTTTTTCCTGCTCCTCTTAGCATGATAAAGAAGATTCAAAGAGAGTGAGATGCCAGCTCCTTTCATTCAGTCAGTAGCTTCAATCATTTCTGGACGTTTTTCAATGGCAAAAATCAATGAATATTGTAAATGCACAAACAGTAATTTCTCCGCATTGCAAGGTGCAATTCTGAAATTTTTTGCTTTTTCCTGCTCCTCTTAGCATGATAAAGAAGATTCAAAGAGAGTGAGATGCCAGCTCCTTTCATTCAGTCAGTAGCTTCAGTCATTTCTGGACGTTTTTCAATGGCAAAAATCAATGAATATTGTAAATGCACAAACAGTAATTTCTCCGCATTGCAAGGTGCAATTCTGAAATTTTTTGCTTTTTCCTGCTCCTCTTAGCATGATAAAGAAGATTCAAAGAGAGTGAGATGCCAGCTCCTTTCATTCAGTCAGTAGCTTCAATCATTTCTGGACGTTTTTCAATGGCAAAAATCAATGAATATTGTAAATGCACAAACAGTAATTTCTCCGCATTGCAAGGTGCAATTCTGAAATTTTTCGCTTTTTCCTGCTCCTCTTAGCATGATAAAGAAGATTCAAAGAGAGTGAGATGCCAGCTCCTTTCATTCAGTCAGTAGCTTCAATCATTTCTGGACGTTTTTCAATGGCAAAAATCAATGAATATTGTAAATGCACAAACAGTAATTTCTCCGCATTGCAAATTGCAATTCTAAAATTTTTTGCTTTTTCCTGCTCCTCTTAGCATGATAAAGAAGATTCAAAGAGAGTGAGATGCCAGCTCCTTTCATTCAGTCAGTAGCTTCAATCATTTCTGGACGTTTTTCAATGGCAAAAATCAATGAATATTGTAAATGCACAAACAGTAATTTCTCCGCATTGCAAGGTGCAATTCTGAAATTTTTTGCTTTTTCCTGCTCCTCTTAGCATGATAAAGAAGATTCAAAGAGAATGAGATGCCAGCTCCTTTCATTCAGTCAGTAGCTTCAATCATTTCTGGTATATGAATAACATGATGTTTTTCAATGGCAAAAATCAATGAATATTGTAAATGCACAAACAGTAATTTCTCCGCATTGCAAGGTGCAATTCTGAAATTTTTTGCTTTTTCCTGCTCCTCTTAGCATGATAAAGAAGATTCAAAGAGAGTGAGATGCCAGCTCCTTTCATTCAGTCAGTAGCTTCAATCATTTCTGGATATTTTTCAATGGCAAAAATCAATGAATATTGTAAATGCACAAACAGTAATTTCTCCGCATTGCAAGGTGCAATTCTGAAATTTTTTGCTTTTTCCTGCTCCTCTTAGCATGATAAAGAAGATTCAGAGAGTGAGATGCCAGCTCCTTTCATTCAGTCAGTAGCTTCAATCATTTCTGGATGTTTTTCAATGGCAAAAATCAATGAATATTGTAAATGCACAAACAGTAATTTCTCCGCATTGCAAGGTGCAATTCTGAAATTTTTTGCTTTTTCCTGCTCCTCTTAGCATGATAAAGAAGATTCAGAGAGTGAGATGCCAGCTCCTTTCATTCAGTCAGTAGCTTCAGTCATTTCTGGACGTTTTTCAATGGCAAAAATCAATGAATATTGTAAATGCACAAACAGTAATTTCTCCGCATTGCAAGGTGCAATTCTGAAATTTTTTGCTTTTTCCTGCTCCTCTTAGCATGATAAAGAAGATTCAAAGAGAGTGAGATGCCAGCTCCTTTCATTCAGTCAGTAGCTTCAAACATTTCTGGTATAAACATTTCTGGACGTTTTTCAATGGCAAAAATCAATGAATATTGTAAATGCACAAACAGTAATATCTCCACATTGCAAGGTTCAATTCTGAAATTTTTTGCTTTTTCCTGCTAATCCTAGCATGATAAAGAAGATTCAAAGAGAATGAGATGCCAGCTCCTTTCATTCAGTCAGTAGCTTCAAACATTTCTGGTATATGAATAACATGATGTTTTTCAATGGCAAAAATCAATGAATATTGTAAATGCACAAACAGTAATATCTCCATATTGCAAGGTGCAATTCTGAAATTTTTTGCTTTTTCCTGCTAATCCTAGCATGATAAAGAAGATTCAAAGAGAGTGAGATGCCAGCTCCTTTCATTCAGTCAGTAGCTTCAAACATTTCTGGACGTTTTTCAATGGCAAAAATCAATGAATATTGTAAATGCACAAACAGTAATATCTCCACATTGCAAGGTGCAATTCTGAAATTTTTTACTTTTTCCTGCTACTCCTAGCATGATAAAGAAGATTCAAAGAGAGTGAGATGCCAGCTCCTTTCATTCAGTCAGTAGCTTCAAACATTTCTGGACGTTTTTCAATGGCAAAAATCAATGAATATTGTAAATGCACAAACAGTAATATCTCCACATTGCAAGGTGCAATTCTGAAATTTTTTGCTTTTTCCTGCTAATCCTAGCATGATAAAGAAGATTCAAAGAGAGTGAGATGCCAGCTCCTTTCATTCAGTCAGTAGCTTCAAACATTTCTGGACGTTTTTCAATGGCAAAAATCTATGAATATTGTAAATGCACAAACAGTAATTTCTCCGCATTGCAAGGTGCAATTCTGAAATTTTTTGCTTTTTCCTGCTCCTCTTAGCATGATAAAGATTCAAAGAGAGTGAGATGCCAGCTCCTTTCATTCAGTCAGTAGCTTCAATCATTTCTGGACGTTTTTCAATGGCAAAAATCAATGAATATTGTAAATGCACAAGCAGTAATTTCTCCGCATTGCAAGGTGCAATTCTGAAATTTTTTGCTTTTTCCTGCTCCTCTTAGCATGATAAAGAAGATTCAAAGAGAGTGAGATGCCAGCTCCTTTCATTCAGTCAGTAGCTTCAATCATTTCTGGACGTTTTTCAATGGCAAAAATCAATGAATATTGTAAATGCACAAACAGTAATTTCTCCGCATTGCAAGGTGCAATTCTGAAATTTTTTGCTTTTTCCTGCTCCTCTTAGCATGATAAAGAAGATTCAAAGAGAGTGAGATGCCAGCTCCTTTCATTCAGTCAGTAGCTTCAATCATTTCTGGTATATGAATAACATGATGTTTTTCAATGGCAAAAATCAATGAATATTGCAAATGCACAAACAGTAATTTCTCCGCATTGCAAGGTGCAATTCTGAAATTTTTTGCTTTTTCCTGCTCCTCTTAGCATGGTAAAGAAGATTCAAAGAGAGTGAGATGCCAGCTCCTTTCATTCAGTCAGTAGCTTCAATCATTTCTGGACGTTTTTCAATGGCAAAAATCAATGAATATTGTAAATGCACAAACAGTAATTTCTCTGCATTGCAAGGTGCAATTCTGAAATTTTTTGCTTTTTCCTGCTCCTCTTAGCATGATAAAGAAGATTCAAAGAGAGTGAGATGCCAGCTCCTTTCATTCAGTCAGTAGCTTCAATCATTTCTGGGTATGAATAACATGATGTTTTTCAATGGCAAAAATCAATGAATATTGTAAATGCACAAACAGTAATTTCTCCACATTGCAAGGTGCAATTCTGAAATTTTTTGCTTTTTCCTGCTCCTCTTAGCATGATAAAGAAGATTCAAAGAGAGTGAGATGCCAGCTCCTTTCATTCAGTCAGTAGCTTCAATCATTTCTGGACGTTTTTCAATGGCAAAAATCAATGAATATTGTAAATGCACAAACAGTAATTTCTCCGCATTGCAAGGTGCAATTCTGAAATTTTTTGCTTTTTCCTGCTCCTCTTAGCATGATAAAGAAGATTCAAAGAGAGTGAGATGCCAGCTCCTTTCATTCAGTCAGTAGCTTCAATCATTTCTGGACGTTTTTCAATGGCAAAAATCAATGAATATTGAAAATGCACAAACAGTAATTTCTCCGCATTGCAAGGTGCAATTCTGAATTTTTTTGCTTTTTCCTGCTCCTCTTAGCATGATAAAGAAGATTCAAAGAGAGTGAGATGCCAGCTCCTTTCATTCAGTCAGTAACTTCAAACATTTCTGGTATAAACATTTCTGGACGTTTTTCAATGGCAAAAATCAATGAATATTGTAAATGCACAAACAGTAATATCTCCACATTGCAAGGTGCAATTCTGAAATTTTTTGCTTTTTCCTGCTCCTCTTAGCATGATAAAGAATATTCAAATAGAGTGAGATGCCAGCTCCTTTCATTCAGTCAGTAGCTTCAAACATTTCTGGACGTTTTTCAATGGCAAAAATCAATGAATATTGTAAATGCACAAACAGTAATATCTCCACATTGCAAGGTGCAATTCTGAAATTTTTTGCTTTTTCCTGCTAATCCTAGCATGATAAAGAAGATTCAAAGAGAGTGAGATGCCAGGTCCTTTCATTCAGTCAGTAGCCTCAAACATTTCTGGTATATGAATAACATGATGTTTTTTAATGGCAAAAATCAATGAATATTGTAAATGCACAAACAGTAATATCTCCACATTGCAAGGTGCAATTCTGAAATTTTTTGCTTTTTCCTGCTAATCCTAGCATGATAAAGAAGATTCAAAGAGAGTGAGATGCCAGCTCCTTTCATTCAGTCAGTAGCTTCAAACATTTCTGGACGTTTTTCAATGGCAAAAATCAATGAATATTGTAAATGCACAAACAGTAATATCTCCACATTGCAAGGTGCAATTCTGAAATTTTTTGCTTTTTCCTGCTACTCCTAGCATGATAAAGAAGATTCAAAGAGAGTGAGATGCCAGCTCCTTTCATTCAGTCAGTAGCTTCAAACATTTCTGTTCGTTTTTCAATGGCAAAAATCAATGAATATTGTAAATGCACAAACAGTAATATCTCCACATTGCAAGGTGCAATTCTGAAATTTTTTGCTTTTTCCTGCTAATCCTAGCATGATAAAGAAGATTCAAAGAGAGTGAGATGCCAGCTCCTTTCATTCAGTCAGTAGCTTCAAACATTTCTGGACGTTTTTCAATGGCAAAAATCAATGAATATTGTAAATGCACAAACAGTAATATCTCCACATTGCAAGGTGCAATTCTGAAATTTTTTGCTTTTTCCTGCTAATCCTAGCATGATAAAGAAGATTCAAAGAGAGTGAGATGCCAGCTCCTTTCATTCAGTCAGTAGCTTCAATCATTTCTGGACGTTTTTCAATGGCAAAAATCAATGAATATTGTAAATGCACAAACTGTAATTTCTCCGCATTGCAACGTGCAATTCTGAAATTTTTTGCTTTTTCCTGCTCCTCTTAGCATGATAAAGAAGATTCAAAGAGAGTGAGATGCCCGCTCCTTTCATTCAGTCAGTAGCTTCAATCATTTCTGGTATATGAATAACATGATGTTTTTCAATGGCAAAAATCAATGAATATTGTAAATGCACAAACAGTAATTTCTCCGCATTGCAAGGTGCAATTCTGAATTTTTTTGCTTTTTCCTGCTCCTCTTAGCATGATAAAGAAGATTCAAAGAGAGTGAGATGCCAGCTCCTTTCATTCAGTCAGTAGCTTCAATCATTTCTGGACGTTTTTCAATGGCAAAAATCAATGAATATTGTAAATGCACAAACAGTAATTTCTCCGCATTGCAAGGTGCAATTCTGAAATTTTTTGCTTTTTCCTGCTCCTCTTAGCATGATAAAGAAGATTCAAAGAGAGTGAGATGCCAGCTCCTTTCATTCAGTCAGTAGCTTCAAACATTTCTGGTATATGAATAACATGATGTTTTTCAATGGCAAAAATCAATGAATATTGTAAATGCACAAACAGTAATTTCTCCGCATTGCAAGGTGCAATTCTGAAATTTTTTGCTTTTTCCTGCTCCTCTTAGCATGATAAAGAAGATTCAAAGAGAGTGAGATGCCAGCTCCTTTCATTCAGTCAGTAGCTTCAATCTTTTCTGGACGTTTTTCAATGGCAAAAATCAATGAATATTGTATATGCACAAACAGTAATTTCTCCGCATTGTAAGGTGGAATTCTGAAATTTTTTGCTTTTTCCTGCTCCTCTTAGCATGATAAAGAAGATTCAAAGATAGTGAGATGCCAGCTTCTTTCATTCAGTCAGTAGCTTCAAACATTTCTGGTAAATGAATAACATGATGTTTTTCAATGGCAAAAATCAATGAATATTGTAAATGCACAAAGAGTAATTTCTCCGCATTGCAAGGTGCAATTCTGAAATTTTTTGCTTTTTCCTGCTCCTCTTAGCATGATAAAGAAGACTCAAAGAGAGTTACATGCCAGCTCCTTTCATTCAGTCAGTAGCTTCAATCATTTCTGGACGTTTTTCAATGGCAAAAATCAATGAATATTGTAAATGCACAAACAGTAATTTCTCCGCATTGCAAGGTGCAATTCTGAAATTTTTTGCTTTTTCCTGCTCCTCTTAGCATGATAAAGAAGATTCAAAGAGAGTGAGATGCCAGCTCCTTTCATTCAGTCAGTAGCTTCAATCATTTCTGGACGTTTTTCAATGGCAAAAATCAATGAATATTGTAAATGCACAAACAGTAATTTCTCCGCATTGCAAGGTGCAATTCTGAAATTTTTTGCTTTTTCCTGCTCCTCTTAGCATGATAAAGAAGATTCAAAGAGAGTGAGATGCCAGCTCCTTTCATTCAGTCAGTAGCTTCAATCATTTCTGGTATATGAATAACATGATGTTTTTCAATGGCAAAAATCAATGAATATTGTAAATGCACAAACAGTAATTTCTCCGCATTGCAAGGTGCAATTCTGAAATTTTTTGCTTTTTCCTGCTCCTCTTAGCATGATAAAGAAGATTCAAAGAGATTGAGATGCCAGCTCCTTTCATTCAGTCAGTAGCTTCAATCATTTCTGGACGTTTTTCAATGGCAATAATCAATGAATATTGTAAATGCACAAACAGTAATTTCTCCGCATTGCAAGGTGCAATTCTGAAATTTTTTGCTTTTTCCTGCTCCTCTTAGCATGATAAAGAAGATTCAAAGAGAGTGAGATGCCAGCTCCTTTCATTCAGTCAGTAGCTTCAATCATTTCTGGTATATGAATAACATGATGTTTTTCAATGGCAAAAATCAATGAATATTGTAAATGCACAAACAGTAATTTCTCCGCATTGCAAGGTGCAATTCTGAAATTTTTTGCTTTTTCCTGCTCCTCTTAGCATGGTAAAGAAGATTCAAAGAGAGTGAGATGCCAGCTCCTTTCATTCAGTCAGTAGCTTCAATCATTTCTGGACGTTTTTCAATGGCAAAAATCAATGAATATTGTAAATGCACAAACAGTAATTTCTCCGCATTGCAAGGTGCAATTCTGAAATTTTTTGCTTTTTCCTGCTCCTCTTAGCATGATAAAGAAGATTCAAAGAGAGTGAGATGCCAGCTCCTTTCATTCAGTCAGTAGCTTCAATCATTTCTGGACGTTTTTCAATGGCAAAAATCAATGAATATTGTAAATGCACAAACAGTAATTTCTCCGCATTGCAAGGTGCAATTCTGAAATGTTTTGCTTTTTCCTGCTCCTCTTAGCATGATAAAGAAGATTCAAAGAGAGTGAGATGCCAGCTCCTTTCATTCAGTCAGTAGCTTCAATCATTTCTGGACATTTTTCAATGGCAAAAATCAATGAATATTGTAAATGCACAAACAGTAATTTCTCCGCATTGCAAGGTGCAATTCTGAATTTTTTTGCTTTTTCCTGCTCCTCTTAGCATGATAAAGAAGATTCAAAGAGAGTGAGATGCCAGCTCCTTTCATTCAGTCAGTAGCTTCAAACATTTCTGGTATAAACATTTCTGGACGTTTTTCAATGGCAAAAATCAATGAATATTGTAAATGCACAAACAGTAATATCTCCACATTGCAAGGTGCAATTCTGAAATTTTTTGCTTTTTCCTGCTAATCCTAGCATGATAAAGAATATTCAAATAGAGTGAGATGCCAGCTCCTTTCATTCAGTCAGTAGCTTCAAACATTTCTGGACGTTTTTCAATGGCAAAAATCAATGAATATTGTATATGCACAAACAGTAATTTCTCCGCATTGTAAGGTGGAATTCTGAAATTTTTTGCTTTTTCCTGCTCCTCTTAGCATGATAAAGAAGATTCAAAGATAGTGAGATGCCAGCTTCTTTCATTCAGTCAGTAGCTTTAAACATTTCTGGTAAATGAATAACATGATGTTTTTCAATGGCAAAAATCAATGAATATTGTAAATGCACAAAGAGTAATTTCTCCGCCTTGCAAGGTGCAATTCTGAAATTTTTTGCTTTTTCCTGCTCCTCTTAGCATGATAAAGAAGACTCAAAGAGAGTTACATGCCAGCTCCTTTCATTCAGTCAGTAGCTTCAATCATTTCTGGACGTTTTTCAATGGCAAAAATCAATGAATATTGTAAATGCACAAACAGTAATTTCTCCGCATTGCAAGGTGCAATTCTGAAATTTTTTGCTTTTTCCTGCTCCTCTTAGCATGATAAAGAAGATTCAAAGAGAGTGAGATGCCAGCTCCTTTCATTCAGTCAGTAGCTTCAATCATTTCTGGACGTTTTTCAATGGCAAAAATCAATGAATATTGTAAATGCACAAACAGTAATTTCTCCGCATTGCAAGGTGCAATTCTGAAATTTTTTGCTTTTTCCTGCTCCTCTTAGCATGATAAAGAAGATTCAAAGAGAGTGAGATGCCAGCTCCTTTCATTCAGTCAGTAGCTTCAATCATTTCTGGTATATGAATAACATGATGTTTTTCAATGGCAAAAATCAATGAATATTGTAACTGCACAAACAGTAATTTCTCCGCATTGCAAGGTGCAATTCTGAAATTTTTTGCTTTTTCCTGCTCCTCTTAGCATGGTAAAGAAGATTCAAAGAGAGTGAGATGCCAGCTCCTTTCATTCAGTCAGTAGCTTCAATCATTTCTGGACGTTTTTCAATGGCAAAAATCAATGAATATTGTAAATGCACAAACAGTAATTTCTCCGCATTGCAAGGTGCAATTCTGAATTTTTTTGCTTTTTCCTGCTCCTCTTAGCATGATAAAGAAGATTCAAAGAGAGTGAGATGCCAGCTCCTTTCATTCAGTCAGTAGCTTCAATCACTTCTGGACGTTTTTCAATGGCAAAAATCAATGAATATTGTAAATGCACAAACAGTAATTTCTCCGCATTGCAAGGTGCAATTCTGAAATTTTTTGCTTTTTCCTGCTCCTCTTAGCATGATAAAGAAGATTCAAAGAGAGTGAGATGCCAGCTCCTTTCATTCAGTCAGTAGCTTCAATCATTTCTGGTATATGAATAACATGATGTTTTTCAATGGCAAAAATCAATGAATATTGTAAATGCACAAACAGTAATTTCTCCGCATTGCAAGGTGCAATTCTGAAATTTTTTGCTTTTTCCTGCTCCTCTTAGCATGATAAAGAAGATTCAAAGAGAGTGAGATGCCAGCTCCTTTCATTCAGTCAGTAGCTTCAATCATTTCTGGACGTTTTTCAATGGCAAAAATCAATGAATATTGTAAATGCACAAACAGTAATTTCTCCGCATTGCAAGGTGCAATTCTGAAATTTTTTGCTTTTTCCTGCTCCTCTTAGCATGATAAAGAAGATTCAAAGAGAGTGAGATGCCAGCTCCTTTCATTCAGTCAGTAGCTTCAATCATTTCTGGACGTTTTTCAATGGCAAAAATCAATGAATATTGTAAATGCACAAACAGTAATTTCTCCGCATTGCAAGGTGCAATTCTGAAATTTTTTGCTTTTTCCTGCTCCTCTTAGCATGATAAAGAAGATTCAAAGAGAGTGAGATGCCAGCTCCTTTCATTCAGTCAGTAGCTTCAATCATTTCTGGTATATGAATAACATGATGTTTTTCAATGGCAAAAATCAATGAATATTGTAACTGCACAAACAGTAATTTCTCCGCATTGCAAGGTGCAATTCTGAAATTTTTTGCTTTTTCCTGCTCCTCTTAGCATGGTAAAGAAGATTCAAAGAGAGTGAGATGCCAGCTCCTTTAATTCAGTCAGTAGCTTCAATCATTTCTGGACGTTTTTCAATGGCAAAAATCAATGAATATTGTAAATGCACAACCAGTAATTTCTCCGCATTGCAAGGTGCAATTCTGAATTTTTTTGCTTTTTCCTGCTCCTCTTAGCATGATAAAGAAGATTCAAAGAGAGTGAGATGCCAGCTCCTTTCATTCAGTCAGTAGCTTCAATCACTTCTGGACGTTTTTCAATGGCAAAAATCAATGAATATTGTAAATGCACAAACAGTAATTTCTCCGCATTGCAAGGTGCAATTCTGAAATTTTTTGCTTTTTCCTGCTCCTCTTAGCATGATAAAGAAGATTCAAAGAGAGTGAGATGCCAGCTCCTTTCATTCAGTCAGTAGCTTCAATCATTTCTGGTATATGAATAACATGATGTTTTTCAATGGCAAAAATCAATGAATATTGTAAATGCACAAACAGTAATTTCTCCGCATTGCAAGCTGCAATTCTGAAATTTTTTGCTTTTTCCTGCTCCTCTTAGCATGGTAAAGAAGATTCAAAGAGAGTGAGATGCCAGCTCCTTTCATTCAGTCAGTAGTTTCAATCATTTCTGGACGTTTTTCAATGGCAAAAATCAATGAATATTGTAAATGCACAAACAGTAATTTCTCCGCATTGCAAGGTGCAATTCTGAAATTTTTTGCTTTTTCCTGCTCCTCTTAGCATGATAAAGAAGATTCAAAGAGAGTGAGATGCCAGCTCCTTTCATTCAGTCAGTAGCTTCAATCATTTCTGGACGTTTTTCAATGGCAAAAATCAATGAATATTGTAAATGCACAAACAGTAATTTCTCCGCATTGCAAGGTGCAATTCTGAAATGTTTTGCTTTTTCCTGCTCCTCTTAGCATGATAAAGAAGATTCAAAGAGAGTGAGATGCCAGCTCCTTTCATTCAGTCAGTAGCTTCAATCATTTCTGGGTATGAATAACATGATGTTTTTCAATGGCAAAAATCAATGAATATTGTAAATGCACAAACAGTAATTTCTCCACATTGCAAGGTGCAATTCTGAAATTTTTTGCTTTTTCCTGCTCCTCTTAGCATGATAAAGAAGATTCAAAGAGAGTGAGATGCCAGCTCCTTTCATTCAGTCAGTAGCTTCAATCATTTCTGGACGTTTTTCAATGGCAAAAATCAATGAATATTGTAAATGCACAAACAGTAATTTCTCCGCATTGCAAGGTGCAATTCTGAAATTTTTTGCTTTTTCCTGCTCCTCTTAGCATGATAAAGAAGATTCAAAGAGAGTGAGATGCCAGCTCCTTTCATTCAGTCAGTAGCTTCAATCATTTCTGGACATTTTTCAATGGCAAAAATCAATGAATATTGTAAATGCACAAACAGTAATTTCTCCGCATTGCAAGGTGCAATTCTGAATTTTTTTGCTTTTTCCTGCTCCTCTTAGCATGATAAAGAAGATTCAAAGAGAGTGAGATGCCAGCTCCTTTCATTCAGTCAGTAGCTTCAAACATTTCTGGTATAAACATTTCTGGACGTTTTTCAATGGCAAAAATCAATGAATATTGTAAATGCACAAACAGTAATATCTAAACATTGCAAGGTGCAATTCTGAAATTTTTTGCTTTTTCCTGCTAATCCTAGCATGATAAAGAAGATTCAAAGATAGTGAGATGCCAGATCCTTTCATTCAGTCAGTAGCTTCAAACATTTCTGGTATATGAATAACATGATGTTTTTCAATGGCAAAAATCAATGAATATTGTAAATGCACAAACAGTAATATCTCCACATTGCAAGGTGCAATTCTGAAATTTTTTGCTTTTTCCTGCTAATCCTAGCATGATAAAGAACATTCAAAGTGAGTGAGATGCCAGCTCCCTTCATTCAGTCAGTAGCTTCAAACATTTCTGGACGTTTTTCAATGGCAAAAATCAATGAATACTGTAAATGCACAAACAGTAAGATCTCCACATTGCAAGGTGCAATTCTGAAACCTTGCAATGCGGAGAAATTACTGTTTGTGCATTTACAATATTCATTGATTTTTGCCATTGAAAAACGTCCAGAAATGATTGAAGCTACTGACTGAATGAAAGGAGCTTGGCATCTCACTCTCTTTGAATCTTCTTTATCATGCTAAGAGGAGCAGGAAAAAGCAAAAAATTTCAGAATTGCACCTTGCAATGCGGAGAAATTACTGTTTGTGCATTTACAATATTCATTGATTTTTGCCATTGAAAAACATCATGTTATTCATATACCAGAAATGTTTGAAGCTACTGACTGAATGAAAGGAGCTGGCATCTCACTCTCTTTGAATCTTCTTTATCATGCTAAGAGGAGCAGGAAAAAGCAAAAAATTTCAGAATTGCACCTTGCAATGCGGAGAAATTACTGTTTGTGCATTTACAATATTCATTGATTTTTGCCATTGAAAAACGTCCAGAAATGATTGAAGCTACTGACTGAATGAAAGGAGCTGGCATCTCACTCTCTTTGAATCTTCTTTATCATGCTAAGAGGAGCAGGAAAAAGCAAAAAATTTCAGAATTGCACCTTGCAATGCGGAGAAATTACTGTTTGTGCATTTACAATATTCATTGATTTTTGCCATTGAAAAACGTCCAGAAATGATTGAAGCTACTGACTGAATGAAAGGAGCTGGCATCTCACTCTCTTTGAATCTTCTTTATCATGCTAAGAGGAGCAGGAAAAAGCAAAAAAATTCAGAATTGCACCTTGCAATGCGGAGAAATTACTGTTTGTGCATTTACAATATTCATTGATTTTTGCCATTGAAAAACATCATGTTATTCATATACCAGAAATGATTGAAGCTACTGACTGAATGAAAGGAGCTGGCATCTCACTCTCTTTGAATCTTCTTTATCATGCTAAGAGGAGCAGGAAAAAGCAAAAAAATTCAGAATTGCACCTTGCAATGCGGAGAAATTACTGTTTGTGCATTTACAATATTCATTGATTTTTGCCATTGAAAAATGTCCAGAAATGATTGAAGCTACTGACTGAATGAAAGGAGCTGGCATCTCACTCTCTTTGAATCTTCTTTATCATGCTAAGAGGAGCAGGAAAAAGCAAAAAATTTCAGAATTGCACCTTGCAATGCGGAGAAATTACTGTTTGTGCATTTACAATATTCATTGATTTTTGCCATTGAAAAACGTCCAGAAATGATTGAAGCTACTGACTGAATGAAAGGAGCTGGCATCTCACTCTCTTTGAATCTTCTTTATCATGCTAAGAGGAGCAGGAAAAAGCAAAAAATTTCAGAATTGCACCTTGCAATGTGGAGAAATTACTGTTTGTGCATTTACAATATTCATTGATTTTTGCCATTGAAAAACATCATGTTATTCATACCCAGAAATGATTGAAGCTACTGACTGAATGAAAGGAGCTGGCATCTCACTCTCTTTGAATCTTCTTTATCATGCTAAGAGGAGCAGGAAAAAGCAAAACATTTCAGAATTGAACCTTGCAATGCGGAGAAATTACTGTTTGTGCATTTACAATATTCATTGATTTTTGCCATTGAAAAACGTCCAGAAATGATTGAAGCTACTGACTGAATGAAAGGAGCTGGCATCTCACTCTCTTTGAATCTTCTTTATCATGCTAAGAGGAGCAGGAAAAAGCAAAAAATTCCAGAATTGCACCTTGCAATGCGGAGAAATTACTGTTTGTGCATTTACAATATTCATTGATTTTTGCCATTGAAAAACGTCCAGAAATGATTGAAACTACTGACTGAATGAAAGGAGCTGGCATCTCACTCTCTTTGAATCTTCTTTACCATGCTAAGAGGAGCAGGAAAAAGCAAAAAATTTCAGAATTGCACCTTGCAATGCGGAGAAATTACTGTTTGTGCATTTACAATATTCATTGATTTTTGCCATTGAAAAACATCATGTTATTCATATACCAGAAATGATTGAAGCTACTGACTGAATGAAAGGAGCTGGCATCTCACTCTCTTTGAATCTTCTTTATCATGCTAAGAGGAGCAGGAAAAAGCAAAAAATTTCAGAATTGCACCTTGCAATGCGGAGAAATTACTGTTTGTGCATTTACAATATTCATTGATTTTTGCCATTGAAAAACGACCAGAAGTGATTGAAGCTACTGACTGAATGAAAGGAGCTGGCATCTCACTCTCTTTGAATCTTCTTTATCATGCTAAGAGGAGCAGGAAAAAGCAAAAAAATTCAGAATTGCACCTTGCAATGCGGAGAAATTACTGTTTGTGCATTTACAATATTCATTGATTTTTGCCATTGAAAAACGTCCAGAAATGATTGAAGCTACTGACTGAATGAAAGGAGCTGGCATCTCACTCTCTTTGAATCTTCTTTACCATGCTAAGAGGAGCAGGAAAAAGCAAAAAATTTCAGAATTGCACCTTGCAATGCGGAGAAATTACTGTTTGTGCAGTTACAATATTCATTGATTTTTGCCATTGAAAAACATCATGTTATTCATATACCAGAAATGATTGAAGCTACTGACTGAATGAAAGGAGCTGGCATCTCACTCTCTTTGAATCTTCTTTATCATGCTAAGAGGAGCAGGAAAAAGCAAAAAATTTCAGAATTGCACCTTGCAATGCGGAGAAATTACTGTTTGTGCATTTACAATATTCATTGATTTTTGCCATTGAAAAACGTCCAGAAATGATTGAAGCTACTGACTGAATGAAAGGAGCTGGCATCTCACTCTCTTTGAATCTTCTTTATCATGCTAAGAGGAGCAGGAAAAAGCAAAAAATTTCAGAATTGCACCTTGCAATGCGGAGAAATTACTGTTTGTGCATTTACAATATTCATTGATTTTTGCCATTGAAAAACGTCCAGAAATGATTGAAGCTACTGACTGAATGAAAGGAGCTGGCATCTCACTCTCTTTGAATCTTCTTTATCATGCTAAGAGGAGCAGGAAAAAGCAAAAAATTTCAGAATTGCACCTTGCAATGCGGAGAAATTACTGTTTGTGCATTTACAATATTCATTGATTTTTGCCATTGAAAAACGTCCAGAAATGATTGAAGCTACTGACTGAATGAAAGGAGCTGGCATCTCACTCTCTTTGAATCTTCTTTACCATGCTAAGAGGAGCAGGAAAAAGCAAAAAATTTCAGAATTGCACCTTGCAATGCGGAGAAATTACTGTTTGTGCATTTACAATATTCATTGATTTTTGCCATTGAAAAACATCATGTTATTCATATACCAGAAATGATTGAAGCTACTGACTGAATGAAAGGAGCTGGCATCTCACTCTCTTTGAATCTTCTTTATCATGCTAAGAGGAGCAGGAAAAAGCAAAAAATTTCAGAATTGCACCTTGCAATGCGGAGAAATTACTGTTTGTGCATTTACAATATTCATTGATTTTTGCCATTGAAAAACGTCCAGAAGTGATTGAAGCTACTGACTGAATGAAAGGAGCTGGCATCTCACTCTCTTTGAATCTTCTTTATCATGCTAAGAGGAGCAGGAAAAAGCAAAAAAATTCAGAATTGCACCTTGCAATGCGGAGAAATTACTGTTTGTGCATTTACAATATTCATTGATTTTTGCCATTGAAAAACGTCCAGAAATGATTGAAGCTACTGACTGAATGAAAGGAGCTGGCATCTCACTCTCTTTGAATCTTCTTTACCATGCTAAGAGGAGCAGGAAAAAGCAAAAAATTTCAGAATTGCACCTTGCAATGCGGAGAAATTACTGTTTGTGCAGTTACAATATTCATTGATTTTTGCCATTGAAAAACATCATGTTATTCATATACCAGAAATGATTGAAGCTACTGACTGAATGAAAGGAGCTGGCATCTCACTCTCTTTGAATCTTCTTTATCATGCTAAGAGGAGCAGGAAAAAGCAAAAAATTTCAGAATTGCACCTTGCAATGCGGAGAAATTACTGTTTGTGCATTTACAATATTCATTGATTTTTGCCATTGAAAAACGTCCAGAAATGATTGAAGCTACTGACTGAATGAAAGGAGCTGGCATCTCACTCTCTTTGAATCTTCTTTATCATGCTAAGAGGAGCAGGAAAAAGCAAAAAATTTCAGAATTGCACCTTGCAATGCGGAGAAATTACTGTTTGTGCATTTACAATATTCATTGATTTTTGCCATTGAAAAACGTCCAGAAATGATTGAAGCTACTGACTGAATGAAAGGAGCTGGCATGTAACTCTCTTTGAGTCTTCTTTATCATGCTAAGAGGAGCAGGAAAAAGCAAAAAATTTCAGAATTGCACTTTGCAATGCGGAGAAATTACTCTTTGTGCATTTACAATATTCATTGATTTTTGCCATTGAAAAACATCATGTTATTCATTTACCAGAAATGTTTAAAGCTACTGACTGAATGAAAGAAGCTGGCATCTCACTCTCTTTGAATCTTCTTTATCATGCTAAGAGGAGCAGGAAAAAGCAAAAAATTTCAGAATTCCACCTTACAATGCGGAGAAATTACTGTTTGTGCATATACAATATTCATTGATTTTTGCCATTGAAAAACGTCCAGAAATGTTTGAAGCTACTGACTGAATGAAAGGAGCTGGCATCTCACTCTATTTGAATATTCTTTATCATGCTAGGATTAGCAGGAAAAAGCAAAAAATTTCAGAATTGCACCTTGCAATGTGGAGATATTACTGTTTGTGCATTTACAATATTCATTGATTTTTGCCATTGAAAAACATCATGTTATTCATATACCAGAAATGATTGAAGCTACTGACTGAATGAAAGGAGCTGGCATCTCAATTTCTTTGAATCTTCTTTATCATGCTAAGAGGAGCAGGAAAAAGCAAAAAATTTCAGAATTGCACCTTGCAATGCGGAGAAATTACTGTTTGTGCATTTACAATATTCATTGATTTTTGCCATTGAAAAAAGTCCAGAAATGATTGAAGCTACTGACTGAATGAAAGGAGCTGGCATCTCACTCTCTTTGAATCTTCTTTATCATGCTAAGAGGAGCAGGAAAAAGCAAAAAATTTCAGAATTGCACCTTGCAATGCGGAGAAATTACTGTTTGTGCATTTACAATATTCATTGATTTTTGCCATTGAAAAACGTCCAGAAATGATTGAAGCTACTGACTGAATGAAAGGAGCTGGCATGTAACTCTCTTTGAGTCTTCTTTATCATGCTAAGAGGAGCAGGAAAAAGCAAAAAATTTCAGAATTTCACCTTGCAATGCGGAGAAATTACTCTTTGTGCATTTACAATATTCATTGATTTTTGCCATTGAAAAACATCATGTTATTCATTTACCAGAAATGTTTGAAGCTACTGACTGAATGAAAGAAGCTGGCATCTCACTATCTTTGAATCTTCTTTATCATGCTAAGAGGAGCAGGAAAAAGCAAAAAATTTCAGAATTCCACCTTACAATGCGGAGAAATTACTGTTTGTGCATATACAATATTCATTGATTTTTGCCATTGAAAAACATCCAGAAAAGATTGAAGCTACTGACTGAATGAAAGGAGCTGGCATCTCACTCTCTTTGAATCTTCTTTATCATGCTAAGAGGAGCAGGAAAAAGCAAAAAATTTCAGAATTGCACCTTGCAATGCGGAGAAATTACTGTTTGTGCATTTACAATATTCATTGATTTTTGCCATTGAAAAACATCATGTTATTCATATACCAGAAATGTTTGAAGCTACTGACTGAATGAAAGGAGCTGGCATCTCACTCTCTTTGAATCTTCTTTATCATGCTAAGAGGAGCAGGAAAAAGCAAAAAATTTCAGAATTGCACCTTGCAATGCGGAGAAATTACTGTTTGTGCATTTACAATATTCATTGATTTTTGCCATTGAAAAACGTCCAGAAATGATTGAAGCTACTGACTGAATGAAAGGAGCTGGCATCTCACTCTCTTTGAATCTTCTTTATCATGCTAAGAGGAGCAGGAAAAAGCAAAAAAATTCAGAATTGCACCTTGCAATGCGGAGAAATTACTGTTTGTGCATTTACAATATTCATTGATTTTTGCCATTGAAAAACATCATGTTATTCATATACCAGAAATGATTGAAGCTACTGACTGAATGAAAGGAGCGGGCATCTCACTCTCTTTGAATCTTCTTTATCATGCTAAGAGGAGCAGGAAAAAGCAAAAAATTTCAGAATTGCACGCTGCAATGCGGAGAAATTACTGTTTGTGCATTTACAATATTCATTGATTTTTGCCATTGAAAAACGTCCAGAAATGATTGAAGCTACTGACTGAATGAAAGGAGCTGGCATCTCACTCTCTTTGAATCTTCTTTATCATGCTAGGATTAGCAGGAAAAAGCAAAAAATTTCAGAATTGCACCTTGCAATGTGGAGATATTACTGTTTGTGCATTTACAATATTCATTGATTTTTGCCATTGAAAAACGTCCAGAAATGTTTGAAGCTACTGACTGAATGAAAGGAGCTGGCATCTCACTCTCTTTGAATCTTCTTTATCATGCTAGGATTAGCAGGAAAAAGCAAAAAATTTCAGAATTGCACCTTGCAATGTGGAGATATTACTGTTTGTGCATTTACAATATTCATTGATTTTTGCCTTTGAAAAACGTACAGAAATGTTTGAAGCTACTGACTGAATGAAAGGAGCTGGCATCTCACTCTCTTTGAATCTTCTTTATCATGCTAGGAGTAGCAGGAAAAAGCAAAAAATTTCAGAATTGCACCTTGCAATGTGGAGATATTACTGTTTGTGCATTTACAATATTCATTGATTTTTGCCATTGAAAAACGTCCAGAAATGTTTGAAGCTACTGACTGAATGAAAGGAGCTGGCATCTCACTCTCTTTGAATCTTCTTTATCATGCTAGGATTAGCAGGAAAAAGCAAAAAATTTCAGAATTGCACCTTGCAATGTGGAGATATTACTGTTTGTGCATTTACAATATTCATTGATTTTTGCCATTAAAAAACATCATGTTATTCATATACCAGAAATGTTTGAGGCTACTGACTGAATGAAAGGACCTGGCATCTCACTCTCTTTGAATCTTCTTTATCATGCTAGGATTAGCAGGAAAAAGCAAAAAATTTCAGAATTGCACCTTGCAATGTGGAGATATTACTGTTTGTGCATTTACAATATTCATTGATTTTTGCCATTGAAAAACGTCCAGAAATGTTTGAAGCTACTGACTGAATGAAAGGAGCTGGCATCTCACTCTATTTGAATATTCTTTATCATGCTAAGAGGAGCAGGAAAAAGCAAAAAATTTCAGAATTGCACCTTGCAATGCGGAGAAATTACTGTTTGTGCATTTACAATATTCATTGATTTTTGCCATTGAAAAACGTCCAGAAATGATTGAAGCTACTGACTGAATGAAAGGAGCTGGCATCTCACTCTCTTTGAATCTTCTTTATCATGCTAAGAGGAGCAGGAAAAAGCAAAAAATTTCAGAATTGCACCTTGCAATGTGGAGAAATTACTGTTTGTGCATTTACAATATTCATTGATTTTTGCCATTGAAAAACATCATGTTATTCATACCCAGAAATGATTGAAGCTACTGACTGAATGAAAGGAGCTGGCATCTCACTCTCTTTGAATCTTCTTTATCATGCTAAGAGGAGCAGGAAAAAGCAAAAAATTTCAGAATTGCACCTTGCAATGCGGAGAAATTACTGTTTGTGCATTTACAATATTCATTGATTTTTGCCATTGAAAAACGTCCAGAAATGATTGAAGCTACTGACTAAATGAAAGGAGCTGGCATCTCACTCTCTTTGAATCTTCTTTACCATGCTAAGAGGAGCAGGAAAAAGCAAAAAATTTCAGAATTGCACCTTGCAATGCGGAGAAATTACTGTTTGTGCATTTACAATATTCATTGATTTTTGCCATTGAAAAACATCATGTTATTCATATACCAGAAATGATTGAAGCTACTGACTGAATGAAAGGAGCTGGCATCTCACTCTCTTTGAATCTTCTTTATCATGCTAAGAGGAGCAGGAAAAAGCAAAAAATTTCAGAATTGCACCTTGCAATGCGGAGAAATTACTGTTTGTGCATTTACAATATTCATTGATTTTTGCCATTGAAAAACGTCCAGAAAAGATTGAAGCTACTGACTGAATGAAAGGAGCTGGCATCTCACTCTCTTTGAATCTTCTTTATCATGCTAAGAGGAGCAGGAAAAAGCAAAAAAATTCAGAATTGCACCTTGCAATTCGGAGAAATTACTGTTTGTGCATTTACAATATTCATTGATTTTTGCCATTGAAAAACATCATGTTATTCATATACCAGAAATGATTGAAGCTACTGACTGAATGAAAGGAGCGGGCATCTCATTCTCTTTGAATCTTCTTTTTCATGCTAAGAGGAGCAGGAAAAAGCAAAAAATTTCAGAATTGCACCTTGCAATGCGGAGAAATTACTGTTTGTGCATTTACAATATTCATTGATTTTTGCCATTGAAAAACGTCCAGAAATGATTGAAGCTACTGACTGAATGAAAGGAGCTGGCATCTCACTCTCTTTGAATCTTCTTTATCATGCTAAGAGGAGCAGGAAAAAGCAAAAAATTTCAGAATTGCACCTTGCAATGCGGAGAAATTACTGCTTGTGCATTTACAATATTCATTGATTTTTGCCATTGAAAAACGTCCAGAAATGATTGAAGCTACTGACTGAATGAAAGGAGCTGGCATCTCACTCTCTTTGAATCTTTATCATGCTAAGAGGAGCAGGAAAAAGCAAAAAATTTCAGAATTGCACCTTGCAATGCGGAGAAATTACTGTTTGTGCATTTACAATATTCATAGATTTTTGCCATTGAAAAACGTCCAGAAATGTTTGAAGCTACTGACTGAATGAAAGGAGCTGGCATCTCACTCTCTTTGAATCTTCTTTATCATGCTAGGATTAGCAGGAAAAAGCAAAAAATTTCAGAATTGCACCTTGCAATGTGGAGATATTACTGTTTGTGCATTTACAATATTCATTGATTTTTGCCATTGAAAAACGTCCAGAAATGTTTGAAGCTACTGACTGAATGAAAGGAGCTGGCATCTCACTCTCTTTGAATCTTCTTTATCATGCTAGGAGTAGCAGGAAAAAGCAAAAAATTTCAGAATTGCACCTTGCAATGTGGAGATATTACTGTTTGTGCATTTACAATATTCATTGATTTTTGCCATTGAAAAACGTCCAGAAATGTTTGAAGCTACTGACTGAATGAAAGGAGCTGGCATCTCACTCTCTTTGAATCTTCTTTATCATGCTAGGATTAGCAGGAAAAAGCAAAAAATTTCAGAATTGCACCTTGCAATATGGAGATATTACTGTTTGTGCATTTACAATATTCATTGATTTTTGCCATTGAAAAACATCATGTTATTCATATACCAGAAATGTTTGAAGCTACTGACTGAATGAAAGGAGCTGGCATCTCATTCTCTTTGAATCTTCTTTATCATGCTAGGATTAGCAGGAAAAAGCAAAAAATTTCAGAATTGAACCTTGCAATGTGGAGATATTACTGTTTGTGCATTTACAATATTCATTGATTTTTGCCATTGAAAAACGTCCAGAAATGTTTGAAGCTACTGACTGAATGAAAGGAGCTGGCATCTCACTCTATTTGAATCTTCTTTATCATGCTAGGATTAGCAGGAAAAAGCAAAAAATTTCAGAATTGCACCTTGCAATGTGGAGATATTACTGTTTGTGCATTTACAATATTCATTGATTTTTGCCATTGAAAAACGTCCAGAAATGTTTATACCAGAAATGTTTGAAGCTACTGACTGAATGAAAGGAGCTGGCATCTCACTCTCTTTGAATCTTCTTTATCATGCTAAGAGGAGCAGGAAAAAGCAAAGAATTTCAGAATTGCACCTTGCAATGCGGAGAAATTACTGTTTGTGCATTTACAATATTCATTGATTTTTGCCATTGAAAAACGTCCAGAAATGACTGAAGCTACTGACTGAATGAAAGGAGCTGGCATCTCACTCTCTTTGAATCTTCTTTATCATGCTAAGAGGAGCAGGAAAAAGCAAAAAATTTCAGAATTGCACCTTGCAATGCGGAGAAATTACTGTTTGTGCATTTACAATATTCATTGATTTTTGCCATTGAAAAACGTCCAGAAATGATTGAAGCTACTGACTGAATGAAAAGAGCTGGCATCTCACTCTCTTTGAATCTTCTTTATCATGCTAAGAGGAGCAGGAAAAAGCAAAAAATTTCAGAATTGCACCTTGCAATGCGGAGAAATTACTGTTTGTGCATTTACAATATTCATTGATTTTTGCCATTGAAAAACATCATGTTATTCATATACCAGAAATGATTGAAGCTACTGACTGAATGAAAGGAGCTGGCATCTCACTCTCTTTGAATCTTCTTTATCATGCTAAGAGGAGCAGGAAAAAGCAAAAAATTTCAGAATTGCACCTTGCAATGCGGAGAAATTACTGTTTGTGCATTTACAATATTCATTGATTTTTGCCATTGAAAAACGTCCAGAAATGATTGAAGCTACTGACTGAATGAAAGGAGCTGGCATCTCACTCTCTTTGAATCTTCTTTATCATGCTAAGAGGAGCAGGAAAAAGCAAAAAATTTCAGAATTGCACCTTGCAATGTGGAGATATTACTGTTTGTGCATTTACAATATTCATTGATTTTTGCCATTGAAAAACATCCAGAAATGTTTATACCAGAAATGTTTGAAGCTACTGACTGAATGAAAGGAGCTGGCATCTCACTCTCTTTGAATCTTCTTTATCTTGCTAAGAGGAGCAGGAAAAAGCAAAAAATTTCAGAATTGCACCTTGCAATGCGGAGAAATTACTGTTTGTGCATTTACAATATTCATTGATTTTTGCCATTGAAAAACGTCCAGAAATGACTGAAGCTACTGACTGAATGAAAGGAGCTGGCATCTCACTCTCTGAATCTTCTTTATCATGCTAAGAGGAGCAGGAAAAAGCAAAAAATTTCAGAATTGCACCTTGCAATGCGGAGAAATTACTGTTTGTGCATTTACAATATTCATTGATTTTTGCCATTGAAAAACATCCAGAAATGATTGAAGCTACTGACTGAATGAAAGGAGCTGGCATCTCACTCTCTTTGAATCTTCTTTATCATGCTAAGAGGAGCAGGAAAAAGCAAAAAATTTCAGAATTGCACCTTGCAATGCGGAGAAATTACTGTTTGTGCATTTACAATATTCATTGATTTTTGCCATTGAAAAACATCATGTTATTCATATACCAGAAATGATTGAAGCTACTGACTGAATGAAAGGAGCTGGCATCTCATTCTCTTTGAATCTTCTTTATCATGCTAAGAGGAGCAGGAAAAAGCAAAAAATTTCAGAATTGCACCTTGCAATGCGGAGAAATTACTGTTTGTGCATTTACAATATTCATTGATTTTTGCCATTGAAAAACGTCCAGAAATGATTGAAGCTACTGACTGAATGAAAGGAGCTGGCATCTCACTCTCTTTGAATCTTCTTTATCATGCTAAGAGGAGCAGGAAAAAGCAAAAAATTTCAGAATTGCAATTTGCAATGCGGAGAAATTACTGTTTGTGCATTTACAATATTCATTGATTTTTGCCATTGAAAAACGTCCAGAAATGATTGAAGCTACTGACTGAATGAAAGGAGCTGGCATCTCACTCTCTTTGAATCTTCTTTATCATGCTAAGAGGAGCAGGAAAAAGCAAAAAATTTCAGAATTGCACCTTGCAATGCGGAGAAATTACTGTTTGTGCATTTACAATATTCATTGATTTTTGCCATTGAAAAACGTCCAGAAATGATTGAAGCTACTGACTGAATGAAAGGAGCTGGCATCTCACTCTCTTTGAATCTTCTTTATCATGCTAAGAGGAGCAGGAAAAAGCAAAAAATTTCAGAATTGCACCTTGCAATGCGGAGAAATTACTGTTTGTGCATTTACAATATTCATTGATTTTTGCCATTGAAAAACGTCCAGAAATGACTGAAGCTACTGACTGAATGAAAGGAGCTGGCATCTCACTCTCTTTGAATCTTCTTTATCATGCTAAGAGGAGCAGGAAAAAGCAAAAAATTTCAGAATTGCACCTTGCAATGCGGAGAAATTACTGTTTGTGCATTTACAATATTCATTGATTTTTGCCATTGAAAAACGTCCAGAAATGATTGAAGCTACTGACTGAATGAAAGGAGCTGGCATCTCACTCTCTTTGAATCTTCTTTATCATGCTAAGAGGAGCAGGAAAAAGCAAAAAATTTCAGAATTGCACCTTGCAATGCGGAGAAATTACTGTTTGTGCATTTACAATATTCATTGATTTTTGCCAATTAAAAACATCATGTTATTCATATACCAGAAATGATTGAAGCTACTGACTGAATGAAAGGAGCTGGCATCTCACTCTCTTTGAATCTTCTTTATCATGCTAAGAGGAGCAGGAAAAAGCAAAAAATTTCAGAATTGCACCTTGCAATGCGGAGAAATTACTGTTTGTGCATTTACAATATTCATTGATTTTTGCCATTGAAAAACGTCCAGAAATGATTGAAGCTACTGACTGAATAAAAGGAGCTGGCATCTCACTCTCTTTGAATCTTCTTTATCATGCTAAGAGGAGCAGGAAAAAGCAAAAAATTTCAGAATTGCACCTTGCAATGCGGAGAAATTACTGTTTGTGCATTTACAATATTCATTGATTTTTGCCATTGAAAAACGTCCAGAAATGATTGAAGCTACTGACTGAATGAAAGGAGCTGGCATCTCACTCTCTTTGAATCTTCTTTATCATGCTAGGATTAGCAGGAAAAAGCAAAAAATTTCAGAATTGCACCTTGCAATGTGGAGATATTACTGTTTGTGCATTTACAATATTCATTGAATTTTGCCATTGAAAAACGTCCAGAAATGTTTGAAGCTACTGACTGAATGAAAGGAGCTGGCATCTCACTCTATTTGAATCTTCTTTATCATGCTAGGATTAGCAGGAAAAAGCAAAAAATTTCAGAATTGCACCTTGCAATGTGGAGATATTACTGTTTGTGCATTTACAATATTCATTGATTTTTGCCATTGAAAAACGTCCAGAAATGTTTATACCAGAAATATTTGAAGCTACTGACTGAATGAAAGGAGCTGGCATCTCGCTCTCTTTGAATCTTCTTTATCATGCTAAGAGGAGCAGGAAAAAGCAAAAAATTTCAGAATTGCACCTTGCAATGCGGAGAAATTACTGTTTGTGCATTTACAATATTCATTGATTTTTGCCATTGAAAAACGTCCAGAAATGATTGAAGCTACTGACTGAATGAAAGGAGCTGGCATCTCACTCTCTTTGAATCTTCTTTATCATGCTAAGAGGAGCAGGAAAAAGCAAAAAATTTCAGAATTGCACCTTGCAATGTGGAGAAATTACTGTTTGTGCATTTACAATATTCATTGATTTTTGCCATTGAAAAACATCATGTTATTCATATACCAGAAATGATTGAAGCTACTGACTGAATGAAAGGAGCTGGCATCTCACTCTCTTTGAATCTTCTTTATCATGCTAAGAGGAGCAGGAAAAAGCAAAAAATTTCAGAATTGCACCTTGCAATGCGGAGAAATTACTGTTTGTGCATTTACAATATTCATTGATTTTTGCCATTGAAAAACGTCCAGAAATGATTGAAGCTACTGACTGAATGAAAGGAGCTGGCATCTCACTCTCTTTGAATCTTCTTTATCATGCTAAGAGGAGCAGGAAAAAGCAAAAAATTTCAGAATTGCACCTTGCAATGCGGAGAAATTACTGTTTGTGCTTTTACAATATTCATTGATTTTTGCCATTGAAAAACATCATGTTATTCATATACCAGAAATGTTTGAAGCTACTGACTGAATGAAAGGAGCTGGCATCTCACTCTCTTTGAATCTTCTTTATCATGCTAAGAGGAGCAGGAAAAAGCAAAAAATTTCAGAATTGCACCTTGCAATGCGGAGAAATTACTGTTTGTGCATTTACAATATTCATTGATTTTTGCCATTGAAAAACGTCCAGAAATGATTGAAGCTACTGACTGAATGAAAGGAGCTGGCATCTCACTCTCTTTGAATCTTCTTTATCATGCTAAGAGGAGCAGGAAAAAGCAAAAAATTTCAGAATTGCACCTTGCAATGCGGAGAAATTACTGTTTGTGCATTTACAATATTCATTGATTTTTGCCATTGAAAAACATCATGTTATTCATATACCAGAAATGTTTGAAGCTACTGACTGAATGAAAGGAGCTGGCATCTCACTCTCTTTGAATCTTCTTTATCATGCTAAGAGGAGCAGGAAAAAGCAAAAAATTTCAGAATTGCACCTTGCAATGCGGAGAAATTACTGTTTGTGCATTTACAATATTCATTGATTTTTGCCATTGAAAAACATCATGTTATTCATATACCAGAAATGATTGAAGCTACTGACTGAATGAAAGGAACTGGCATCTCACTCTCTTTGAATCTTCTTTATCATGCTAAGAGGATCAGGAAAAAGCAAAAAAATTCAGAATTGCACCTTGCAATGCGGAGAAATTACTGTTTGTGCATTTACAATATTCATTGATTTTTGCCATTGAAAAACGTCCAGAAATGATTGAAGCTACTGACTGAATGAAAGGAGCTGGCATCTCACTCTCTTAGAATCTTCTTTATCATGCTAAGAGGAGCAGGAAAAAGCAAAAAATTTCAGAATTGCACCTTGCAATGCGGAGAAATTACTGTTTGTGCATTTACAATATTCATTGATTTTTGCCATTGAAAAACGTCCAGAAATGATTGAAGCTACTGACTGAATGAAAGGAGCTGGCATCTCACTCTCTTTGAATCTTCTTTATCATGCTAAGAGGAGCAGGAAAAAGCAAAAAATTTCAGAATTGCACCTTGCAATGCGGAGAAATTACTGTTTGTGCATTTACAATATTCATTGATTTTTGCCATTGAAAAACATCATGTTATTCATATACCAGAAATGATTGAAGCTACTGACTGAATGAAAGGAGCTGGCATCTCACTCTCTTTGAATCTTCTTTATCATGCTAAGAGGAGCAGGAAAAAGCAAAAAATTTCAGAATTGCACCTTGCAATGCGGAGAAATTACTGTTTGTGCATTTACAATATTCATTGATTTTTGCCATTGAAAAACGTCCAGAAATGATTGAAGCTACTGACTGAATGAAAGGAGCTGGCATCTCACTCTCTTTGAATCTTCTTTATCATGCTAAGAGGAGCAGGAAAAAGCAAAAAATTTCAGAATTGCACCTTGCAATGCGGAGAAATTACTGTTTGTGCATTTACAATATTCATTGATTTTTGCCATTGAAAAACGTCCAGAAATGATTGAAGCTACTGACTGAATGAAAGGAGCTGGCATCTCACTCTCTTTGAATCTTCTTTATCATGCTAGGATTAGCAGGAAAAAGCAAAAAATTTCAGAATTGCACCTTGCAATGTGGAGATATTACTGTTTGTGCATTTACAATATTCATTGAATTTTGCCATTGAAAAACGTCCAGAAATGTTTGAAGCTACTGACTGAATGAAAGGAGCTGGCATCTCACTCTATTTGAATCTTCTTTATCATGCTAGGATTAGCAGGAAAAAGCAAAAAATTTCAGAATTGCACCTTGCAATGTGGAGATATTACTGTTTGTGCATTTACAATATTCATTGATTTTTGCCATTGAAAAACGTCCAGAAATGTTTATACCAGAAATGTTTGAAGCTACTGACTGAATGAAAGGAGCTGGCATCTCACTCTCTTTGAATCTTCTTTATCATGCTAAGAGGAGCAGGAAAAAGCAAAAAATTTCGGAATTGCACGTTGCAATGCGGAGAAATTACTGTTTGTGCATTTACAATATTCATTGATTTTTGCCATTGAAAAACGTCCAGAAATGACTGAAGCTACTGACTGAATGAAAGGAGCTGGCATCTCACTCTCTTTGAATCTTCTTTATCATGCTAAGAGGAGCAGGAAAAAGCAAAAAATTTCAGAATTGCACCTTGCAATGCGGAGAAATTACTGTTTGTGCATTTACAATATTCATTGATTTTTGCCATTGAAAAACATCCAGAAATGATTGAAGCTACTGACTGAATGAAAGGAGCTGGCATCTCACGCTCTTTGAATCTTCTTTATCATGCTAAGAGGAGCAGGAAAAAGCAAAAAATTTCAGAATTGCACCTTGCAATGCGGAGAAATTACTGTTTGTGCATTTACAATATTCATTGATTTTTGCCATTGAAAAACATCATGTTATTCATATACCAGAAATGATTGAAGCTACTGACTGAATGAAAGGAGCTGGCATCTCACTCTCTTTGAATCTTCTTTATCATGCTAAGAGGAGCAGGAAAAAGCAAAAAATTTCAGAATTGCACCTTGCAATGCGGAGAAATTACTGTTTGTGCATTTACAATATTCATTGATTTTTGCCATTGAAAAACGTCCAGAAATGATTGAAGCTACTGACTGAATGAAAGGAGCTGGCATCTCACTCTCTTTGAATCTTCTTTATCATGCTAAGAGGAGCAGGAAAAAGCAAAAAATTTCAGAATTGCACCTTGCAATGCGGAGAAATTACTGTTTGTGCATTTACAATATTCATTGATTTTTGCCATTGAAAAACGTCCAGAAATGATTGAAGCTACTGACTGAATGAAAGGAGCTGGCATCTCACTCTCTTTGAATCTTCTTTATCATGCTAAGAGGAGCAGGAAAAAGCAAAAAATTTCAGAATTGCACCTTGCAATGCGGAGAAATTACTGTTTGTGCATTTACAATATTCATTGATTTTTGCCATTGAAAAACGTCCAGAAATGATTGAAGCTACTGACTGAATGAAAGGAGCTGGCATCTCACTCTCTTTGAATCTTCTTTATCATGCTAAGAGGAGCAGGAAAAAGCAAAAAATTTCAGAATTGCAACTTGCAATGCGGAGAAATTACTGTTTGTGCATTTACAATATTCATTGATTTTTGCCATTGAAAAACATCATGTTATTCATATACCAGAAATGATTGAAGCTACTGACTGAATGAAAGGAGCTGGCATCTCACTCTCTTTGAATCTTCATTATCATGCTAAGAGGAGCAGGAAAAAGCAAAAAATTTCAGAATTGCACCTTGCAATGCGGAGAAATTACTGTTTGTGCATTTACAATATTCATTGATTTTTGCCATTGAAAAACGTCCAGAAATGATTGAAGCTACTGACTGAATGAAAGGAGCTGGCATCTCACTCTCTTTGAATCTTCTTTATCATGCTAAGAGGAGCAGGAAAAAGCAAAAAATTTCAGAATTGCACCTTGCAATGCGGAGAAATTACTGTTTGTGCATTTACAATATTCATTGATTTTTGCCATTGAAAAACGTCCAGAAATGTTTGAAGCTACTGACTGAATGAAAGGAGCTGGCATCTCACTCTCTTTGAATCTTCTTTATCATGCTAGGATTAGCAGGAAAAAGCAAAAAATTTCAGAATTGCACCTTGCAATGTGGAGATATTACTGTTTGTGCATTTACAATATTCATTGATTTTTGCCATTGAAAAACGTCCAGAAATGTTTGAAGCTACTGACTGAATGAAAGGAGCTGGCATCTCACTCTCTTTGAATCTTCTTTATCATGCTAGGAGTAGCAGGAAAAAGCAAAAAATTTCAGAATTGCACCTTGCAATGTGGAGATATTACTGTTTGTGCATTTACAATATTCATTGATTTTTGCCATTGAAAAACGTCCAGAAATGTTTGAAGCTACTGACTGAATGAAAGGAGCTGGCATCTCACTCTCTTTGAATCTTCTTTATCATGCTAGGATTAGCAGGAAAAAGCAAAAAATTTCAGAATTGCACCTTGCAATGTGGAGATATTACTGTTTGTGCATTTACAATATTCATTGATTTTTGCCATTGAAAAACATCATGTTATTCATATACCAGAAATGTTTGAAGCTACTGACTGAATGAAAGGAGCTGACATCTCACTCTCTTTGAATCTTCTTTATCATGCTAGGATTAGCAGGAAAAAGCAAAAAAATTCAGAATTGCACCTTGCAATGTGGAGATATTACTGTTTGTGCATTTACAATATTCATTGATTTTTGCCATTGAAAAACGTCCAGAAATGTTTGAAGCTACTGACTGAATGAAAGGAGCTGGCATCTCACTCTATTTGAATCTTCTTTATCATCCTAGGATTAGCAGGAAAAAGCAAAAAATTTCAGCATTGCACCTTGCAATGTGGAGATATTACTGTTTGTGCATTTACAATATTCATTGATTTTTGCCATTGAAAAACATCCAGAAATGTTTATACCAGAAATGTTTGAAGCTACTGACTGAATGAAAGGAGCTGGCATCTCACTCTCTTTGAATCTTCTTTATCATGCTAAGAGGAGCAGGAAAAAGCAAAAAATTTCAGAATTGCACTTTGCAATGCGGAGAAATTACTGTTTGTGCATTTACAATATTCATTGATTTTTGCCATTGAAAAACGTCCAGAAATGACTGAAGCTACTGACTGAATGAAAGGAGCTGGCATCTCACTCTCTTTGAATCTTCTTTATCATGCTAAGAGGAGCAGGAAAAAGCAAAAAATTTCAGAATTGCATCTTGCAATGCGGAGAAATTACTGTTTGTGCATTTACAATATTCATTGATTTTTGCCATTGAAAAACGTCCAGAAATGATTGAAGCTACTGACTGAATGAAAGGAGCTGGCATCTCACTCTCTTTGAATCTTCTTTATCATGCTAAGAGGAGCAGGAAAAAGCAAAAAATTTCAGAATTGCACCTTGCAATGCGGAGAAATTACTGTTTGTGCATTTACAATATTCATTGATTTTTGCCATTGAAAAACATCCAGAAATGATTGAAGCTACTGACTGAATGAAAGGAGCTGGCATCTCACTCTCTTTGAATCTTCTTTATCATGCTAAGAGGAGCAGGAAAAAGCAAAAAATTTCAGAATTGCACCTTGCAATGCGGAGAAATTACTGTTTGTGCATTTACAATATTCATTGATTTTTGCCATTGAAAAACGTCCAGAAATGATTGAAGCTACTGACTGAATGAAAGGAGCTGGCATCTCACTCTCTTTGAATCTTCTTTATCATGCTAGGATTAGCAGGAAAAAGCAAAAAATTTCAGAATTGCACCTTGCAATGTGGAGATATTACTGTTTGTGCATTTACAATATTCATTGAATTTTGCCATTGAAAAACGTCCAGAAATGTTTGAAGCTACTGACTGAATGAAAGGAGCTGGCATCTCACTCTATTTGAATCTTCTTTATCATGCTAGGATTAGCAGGAAAAAGCAAAAAATTTCAGAATTGCACCTTGCAATGTGGAGATATTACTGTTTGTGCATTTACAATATTCATTGATTTTTGCCATTGAAAAACGTCCAGAAATGTTTATACCAGAAATGTTTGAAGCTACTGACTGAATGAAAGGAGCTGGCATCTCACTCTCTTTGAATCTTCTTTATCATGCTAAGAGGAGCAGGAAAAAGCAAAAAATTTCAGAATTGCACCTTGCAATGCGGAGAAATTACTTTTTGTGCATTTACAATATTCATTGATTTTTGCCATTGAAAAACGTCCAGAAATGACTGAAGCTACTGACTGAATGAAAGGAGCTGGCATCTCACTCTCTTTGAATCTTCTTTACCATGCTAAGAGGAGCAGGAAAAAGCAAAAAAATTCAGAATTGCACCTTGCAATGCGGAGAAATTACTGTTTGTGCATTTACAATATTCATTGATTTTTGCCATTGAAAAACGTCCAGAAATGATTGAAGCTACTGACTGAATGAAAGGAGCTGGCATCTCACTCTCTTTGAATCTTCTTTATCATGCTAGGAGTAGCAGGAAAAAGCAAAAAATTTCAGAATTGCACCTTGCAATGTGGAGATATTACTGTTTGTGCATTTACAATATTCATTTATTTTTGCCATTGAAAAACGTCCAGAAATGTTTGAAGCTACTGACTGAATGAAAGGAGCTGGCATCTCACTCTCTTTGAATCTTCTTTATCATGCTAGGATTAGCAGGAAAAAGCAAAAAATTTCAGAATTGCACCTTGCAATGTGGAGATATTACTGTTTGTGCATTTACAATATTCATTGATTTTTGCCATTGAAAAACATCATGTTATTCATATACCAGAAATGTTTGAAGCTACTGACTGAATGAAAGGAGCTGACATCTCACTCTCTTTGAATCTTCTTTATCATGCTAGGATTAGCAGGAAAAAGCAAAAAATTTCAGAATTGCACCTTGCAATGTGGAGATATTACTGTTTGTGCATTTACAATATTCATTGATTTTTGCCATTGAAAAACGTCCAGAAATGTTTGAAGCTACTGACTGAATGAAAGGAGCTGGCATCTCACTCTATTTGAATCTTCTTTATCATGCTAGGATTAGCAGGAAAAAGCAAAAAAAATTTCAGCATTGCACCTTGCAATGTGGAGATATTACTGTTTGTGCATTTACAATATTCATTGATTTTTGCCATTGAAAAACGTCCAGAAATGTTTATACCAGAAATGTTTGAAGCTACTGACTGAATGAAAGGAGCTGGCATCTCACTCTCTTTGAATCTTCTTTATCATGCTAAGAGGAGCAGGAAAAAGCAAAAAATTTCAGAATTGCACCTTGCAATGCGGAGAAATTACTGTTTGTGCATTTACAATATTCATTGATTTTTGCCATTGAAAAACTTCCAGAAATGACTGAAGCTACTGACTGAATGAAAGGAGCTGGCATCTCACTCTCTTTGAATCTTCTTTATCATGCTAAGAGGAGCAGGAAAAAGCAAAAAATTTCAGAATTGCACCTTGCAATGCGGAGAAATTACTGTTTGTGCATTTACAATATTCATTGATTTTTGCCATTGAAAAACGTCCAGAAATGATTGAAGCTACTGACTGAATGAAAGGAGCTGGCATCTCACTCTCTTTGAATCTTCTTTATCATGCTAAGAGGAGCAGGAAAAAGCAAAAAATTTCAGAATTGCACCTTGCAATGCGGAGAAATTACTGTTTGTGCATTTACAATATTCATTGATTTTTGCCATTGAAAAACATCATGTTATTCATATACCAGAAATGATTGAAGCTACTGACTGAATGAAAGGAGCTGGCATCTCACTCTCTTTGAATCTTCTTTATCATGCTAAGAGGAGCAGGAAAAAGCAAAAAATTTCAGAATTGCACCTTGCAATGCGGAGAAATTACTGTTTGTGCATTTACAATATTCATTGATTTTTGCCATTGAAAAACGTCCAGAAATGATTGAAGCTACTGACTGAATGAAAGGAGCTGGCATCTCACTCTCTTTGAATCTTCTTTATCATGCTAAGAGGAGCAGGAAAAAGCAAAAAATTTCAGAATTTCATCTTGCAATGCGCAGAAATTACTGTTTGTGCATTTACAATATTCATTGATTTTTGCCATTGAAAAACGTCCAGAAATGATTGAAGCTACTGACTGAATGAAAGGAGCTGGCATCTCACTCTCTTTGAATCTTCTTTATCATGCTAAGAGGAGCAGGAAAAAGCAAAAAATTTCAGAATTGCACCTTGCAATGCGGAGAAATTACTGTTTGTGCATTTACAATATTCATTGATTTTTGCCATTGAAAAACGTCCAGAAATGATTGAAGCTACTGACTGAATGAAAGGAGCCGGAATCTCACTCTCTTTGAATCTTCTTTATCATGCTAAGAAGAGCAGGAAAAAGCAAAAAATTTCAGAATTGCAACTTGCAATGCGGAGAAATTACTGTTTGTGCATTTACAATATTCATTGATTTTTGCCATTGAAAAACGTCCAGAAATGATTGAAGCTACTGACTGAATGAAAGGAGCTGGCATCTCACTCTCTTTGAATCTTCTTTATCATGCTAAGAGGAGCAGGAAAAAGCAAAAAATTTCAGAATTGCACCTTGCAATGCGGAGAAATTACTGTTTGTGCATTTACAATATTCATTAATTTTTGCCATTGAAAAACATCATGTTATTCATATCCCAGAAATGTTTGAAGCTACTGACAATGAAAGAAGCTGGCATCTCACTCTCTTTGAATCTTCTTTATCATGCTAATAGGAGCAGGAAAAAGCAAAAAATTTCAGAATTGCACCTTGCAATGCGGAGAAATTACTGTTTGTGCATTTACAATATTCATTGATTTTTGCCATTGAAAAACGTCCAGAAATGATTGAAGCTACTGACTGAATGAAATGAGCTGGCATCTCACTCTCTTTGAATCTTCTTTATCATGCTAAGAGGAGCAGGAAAAAGCAAAAAATTTCAGAATTGCACCTTGCAATGCGGAGAAATTACTGTTTGTGCATTTACAATATTCATTGATTTTTGCCATTGAAAAACATCATGTTATTCATATACCAGAAATGTTTGAAGCTACTGACTGAATGAAAGGAGCTGGCATATCACTCTCTTTGAATCTTCTTTATCATGCTAAGAGGAGCAGGAAAAAGCAAAAAATTTCAGAATTGCACCTTGCAATGCGGAGAAATTACTGTTTGTGCATTTACAATATTCATTGATTTTTGCCATTGAAAAACGTCCAGAAATGATTGAAGCTACTGACTGAATGAAAGGAGCTGGCATCTCACTCTCTTTGAATCTTCTTTATCATGCTAAGAGGAGCAGGAAAATGCAAGAAATTTCAGAATTGCACCTTGCAATGCGGAGAAATTACTGTTTGTGCATTTATAATATTCATTGATTTTTGCCATTGAAAAACATCCAGAAATGATTGAAGCTACTGACTGAATGAAAGGAGCTGGCATCTCACTCTCTTTGAATCTTCTTTATCATGCTAAGAGGAGCAGGAAAAAGCAAAAAATTTCAGAATTGCAACTTGCAATGCGGAGAAATTACTGTTTGTGCATTTACAATATTCATTGATTTTTGCCATTGAAAAACGTCCAGAAATGATTGAAGCTACTGACTGAATGAAAGGAGCTGGCATCTCACTCTCTTTGAATCTTCTTTATCATGCTAAGAGGAGCAGGAAAAAGCAAAAAATTTCAGAATTGCACCTTGCAATGCGGAGAAATTACTGTTTGTGCATTTACAATATTCATTGATTTTTGCCATTGAAAAACATCATGTTATTCATATACCAGAAATGATTGAAGCTACTGACTGAATGAAAGGAGCTGGCATCTCACTCTCTTTGAATCTTCTTTATCATGCTAAGAGGAGCAGGAAAAAGCAAAAAATTTCAGAATTGCACCTTGCAATGCGGAGAAATTACTGTTTGTGCATTTACAATATTCATTGATTTTTGCCATTGAAAAACGTCCAGAAATGATTGAAGCTACTGACTGAATGAAAGGAGCTGGCATCTCACTCTCTTTGAATCTTCTTTATCATGCTAAGAGGAGCAGGAAAAAGCAAAAAATTTCAGAATTTCATCTTGCAATGCGCAGAAATTACTGTTTGTGCATTTACAATATTCATTGATTTTTGCCATTGAAAAACGTCCAGAAATGATTGAAGCTACTGACTGAATGAAAGGAGCTGGCATCTCACTCTCTTTGAATCTTCTTTATCATGCTAAGAGGAGCAGGAAAAAGCAAAAAATTTCAGAATTGCACCTTGCAATGCGGAGAAATTACTGTTTGTGCATTTACAATATTCATTGATTTTTGCCATTGAAAAACGTCCAGAAATGATTGAAGCTACTGACTGAATGAAAGGAGCCGGAATCTCACTCTCTTTGAATCTTCTTTATCATGCTAAGAGGAGCAGGAAAAAGCAAAAAATTTCAGAATTGCAACTTGCAATGCGGAGAAATTACTGTTTGTGCATTTACAATATTCATTGATTTTTGCCATTGAAAAACGTCCAGAAATGATTGAAGCTACTGACTGAATGAAAGGAGCTGGCATCTCACTCTCTTTGAATCTTCTTTATCATGCTAAGAGGAGCAGGAAAAAGCAAAAAATTTCAGAATTGCACCTTGCAATGCGGAGAAATTACTGTTTGTGCATTTACAATATTCATTGATTTTTGCCATTGAAAAACATCATGTTATTCATATACCAGAAATGTTTGAAGCTACTGACTGAATGAAAGGAGCTGGCATATCACTCTCTTTGAATCTTCTTTATCATGCTAAGAGGAGCAGGAAAAAGCAAAAAATTTCAGAATTGCACCTTGCAATGCGGAGAAATTACTGTTTGTGCATTTACAATATTCATTGATTTTTGCCATTGAAAAACGTCCAGAAATGATTGAAGCTACTGACTGAATGAAAGGAGCTGGCATCTCACTCTCTTTGAATCTTCTTTATCATGCTAAGAGGAGCAGGAAAATGCAAGAAATTTCAGAATTGCACCTTGCAATGCGGAGAAATTACTGTTTGTGCATTTATAATATTCATTGATTTTTGCCATTGAAAAACATCCAGAAATGATTGAAGCTACTGACTGAATGAAAGGAGCTGGCATCTCACTCTCTTTGAATCTTCTTTATCATGCTAAGAGGAGCAGGAAAAAGCAAAAAATTTCAGAATTGCAACTTGCAATGCGGAGAAATTACTGTTTGTGCATTTACAATATTCATTGATTTTTGCCATTGAAAAACGTCCAGAAATGATTGAAGCTACTGACTGAATGAAAGGAGCTGGCATCTCACTCTCTTTGAATCTTCTTTATCATGCTAAGAGGAGCAGGAAAAAGCAAAAAATTTCAGAATTGCACCTTGCAATGTGGAGAAATTACTGTTTGTGCATTTACAATATTCATTGATTTTTGCCATTGAAAAACATCATGTTATTCATATACCAGAAATGATTGAAGCTACTGACTGAATGAAAGGAGCTGGCATCTCACTCTCTTTGAATCTTCTTTATCATGCTAAGAGGAGCAGGAAAAAGCAAAAAATTTCAGAATTGCACCTTGCAATGCGGAGAAATTACTGTTTGTGCATTTACAATATTCATTGATTTTTGCCATTGAAAAACGTCCAGAAATGATTGAAGCTACTGACTGAATGAAAGGAGCTGGCATCTCACTCTCTTTGAATCTTCTTTATCATGCTAAGAGGAGCAGGAAAAAGCAAAAAATTTCAGAATTTCATCTTGCAATGCGCAGAAATTACTGTTTGTGCATTTACAATATTCATTGATTTTTGCCATTGAAAAACGTCCAGAAATGATTGAAGCTACTGACTGAATGAAAGGAGCTGGCATCTCACTCTCTTTGAATCTTCTTTATCATGCTAAGAGGAGCAGGAAAAAGCAAAAAATTTCAGAATTGCACCTTGCAATGCGGAGAAATTACTGTTTGTGCATTTACAATATTCATTGATTTTTGCCATTGAAAAACGTCCAGAAATGATTGAAGCTACTGACTGAATGAAAGGAGCCGGAATCTCACTCTCTTTGAATCTTCTTTATCATGCTAAGAGGAGCAGGAAAAAGCAAAAAATTTCAGAATTGCAACTTGCAATGCGGAGAAATTACTGTTTGTGCATTTACAATATTCATTGATTTTTGCCATTGAAAAACGTCCAGAAATGATTGAAGCTACTGACTGAATGAAAGGAGCTGGCATCTCACTCTCTTTGAATCTTCTTTATCATGCTAAGAGGAGCAGGAAAAAGCAAAAAATTTCAGAATTGCACCTTGCAATGCGGAGAAATTACTGTTTGTGCATTTACAATATTCATTAATTTTTGCCATTGAAAAACATCATGTTATTCATATCCCAGAAATGTTTGAAGCTACTGACAATGAAAGAAGCTGGCATCTCACTCTCTTTGAATCTTCTTTATCATGCTAATAGGAGCAGGAAAAAGCAAAAAATTTCAGAATTGCACCTTGCAATGCGGAGAAATTACTGTTTGTGCATTTACAATATTCATTGATTTTTGCCATTGAAAAACGTCCAGAAATGATTGAAGCTACTGACTGAATGAAAGGAGCTGGCATCTCACTCTCTTTGAATCTTCTTTATCATGCTAAGAGGAGCAGGAAAAAGCAAAAAATTTCAGAATTGCACCTTGCAATGCGGAGAAATTACTGTTTGTGCATTTACAATATTCATTGATTTTTGCCATTGAAAAACATCATGTTATTCATATACCAGAAATGTTTGAAGCTACTGACTGAATGAAAGGAGCTGGCATCTCACTCTCTTTGAATCTTCTTTATCATGCTAAGAGGAGCAGGAAAAAGCAAAAAATTTCAGAATTGCACCTTGCAATGCGGAGAAATTACTGTTTGTGCATTTACAATATTCATTGATTTTTGCCATTGAAAAACGTCCAGAAATGATTGAAGCTACTGACTGAATGAAAGGAGCTGGCATCTCACTCTCTTTGAATCTTCTTTATCATGCTAAGAGGAGCAGGAAAATGCAAGAAATTTCAGAATTGCACCTTGCAATGCGGAGAAATTACTGTTTGTGCATTTATAATATTCATTGATTTTTGCCATTGAAAAACATCCAGAAATGATTGAAGCTACTGACTGAATGAAAGGAGCTGGCATCTCACTCTCTTTGAATCTTCTTTATCATGCTAAGAGGAGCAGGAAAAAGCAAAAAATTTCAGAATTGCACCTTGCAATGCGGAGAAATTACTGTTTGTGCATTTACAATATTCATTGATTTTTGCCATTGAAAAACATCATGTTATTCATATACCAGAAATGATTGAAGCTACTGACTGAATGAAAGGAGATGGCATCTCACTCTCTTTGAATCTTCTTTATCATGCTAAGAGGAGCAGGAAAAAGCAAAAAATTTCAGAATTGCACCTTGCAATGCGGAGAAATTACTGTTTGTGCATTTACAATATTCATTGATTTTTGCATTGAAAAACATCCAGAAATGACTGAAGCTACTGACTGAATGAAAGGAGCTGGCATCTCACTCTCTTTGAATCTTCTTTATCATGCTAGGATTAGCAGGAAAAAGCAAAAAATTTCAGAATTGCACCTTGCAATGTGGAGATATTACTGTTTGTGCATTTACAATATTCATTGATTTTTGCCATTGAAAAACGTCCAGAAATGTTTATACCAGAAATGTTTGAAGCTACTGACTGAATGAAAGGAGCTGGCATCTCACTCTCTTTGAATCTTCTTTATCATGCTAAGAGGAGCAGGAAAAAGCAAAAAATTTCAGAATTGCACCTTGCAATGCGGAGAAATTACTTTTTGTGCATTTACAATATTCATTGATTTTTGCCATTGAAAAACGTCCAGAAATGACTGAAGCTACTGACTGAATGAAAGGAGCTGGCATCTCACTCTCTTTGAATCTTCTTTACCATGCTAAGAGGAGCAGGAAAAAGCAAAAAAATTCAGAATTGCACCTTGCAATGCGGAGAAATTACTGTTTGTGCATTTACAATATTCATTGATTTTTGCCATTGAAAAATGTCCAGAAATGATTGAAGCTACTGACTGAATGAAAGGAGCTGGCATCTCACTCTCTTTGAATCTTCTTTATCATGCTAGGAGTAGCAGGAAAAAGCAAAAAATTTCAGAATTGCACCTTGCAATGTGGAGATATTACTGTTTGTGCATTTACAATATTCATTTATTTTTGCCATTGAAAAACGTCCAGAAATGTTTGAAGCTACTGACTGAATGAAAGGAGCTGGCATCTCACTCTCTTTGAATCTTCTTTATCATGCTAGGATTAGCAGGAAAAAGCAAAAAATTTCAGAATTGCACCTTGCAATGTGGAGATATTACTGTTTGTGCATTTACAATATTCATTGATTTTTGCCATTGAAAAACATCATGTTATTCATATACCAGAAATGTTTGAAGCTACTGACTGAATGAAAGGAGCTGACATCTCACTCTCTTTGAATCTTCTTTATCATGCTAGGATTAGCAGGAAAAAGCAAAAAATTTCAGAATTGCACCTTGCAATGTGGAGATATTACTGTTTGTGCATTTACAATATTCATTGATTTTTGCCATTGAAAAACGTCCAGAAATGTTTGAAGCTACTGACTGAATGAAAGGAGCTGGCATCTCACTCTATTTGAATCTTCTTTATCATGCTAGGATTAGCAGGAAAAAGCAAAAAAAATTTCAGCATTGCACCTTGCAATGTGGAGGTATTACTGTTTGTGCATTTACAATATTCATTGATTTTCGCCATTGAAAAACGTCCAGAAATGTTTATACCAGAAATGTTTGAAGCTACTGACTGAATGAAAGGAGCTGGCATCTCACTCTCTTTGAATCTTCTTTATCATGCTAAGAGGAGCAGGAAAAAGCAAAAAATTTCAGAATTGCACCTTGCAATGCGGAGAAATTACTGTTTGTGCATTTACAATATTCATTGATTTTTGCCATTGAAAAACTTCCAGAAATGACTGAAGCTACTGACTGAATGAAAGGAGCTGGCATCTCACTCTCTTTGAATCTTCTTTATCATGCTAAGAGGAGCAGGAAAAAGCAAAAAATTTCAGAATTGCACCTTGCAATGCGGAGAAATTACTGTTTGTGCATTTACAATATTCATTGATTTTTGCCATTGAAAAACGTCCAGAAATGATTGAAGCTACTGACTGAATGAAAGGAGCTGGCATCTCACTCTCTTTGAATCTTCTTTATCATGCTAAGAGGAGCAGGAAAAAGCAAAAAATTTCAGAATTGCACCTTGCAATGCGGAGAAATTACTGTTTGTGCATTTACAATATTCATTGATTTTTGCCATTGAAAAACATCATGTTATTCATATACCAGAAATGATTGAAGCTACTGACTGAATGAAAGGAGCTGGCATCTCACTCTCTTTGAATCTTCTTTATCATGCTAAGAGGAGCAGGAAAAAGCAAAAAATTTCAGAATTGCACCTTGCAATGCGGAGAAATTACTGTTTGTGCATTTACAATATTCATTGATTTTTGCCATTGAAAAACGTCCAGAAATGATTGAAGCTACTGACTGAATGAAAGGAGCTGGCATCTCACTCTCTTTGAATCTTCTTTATCATGCTAAGAGGAGCAGGAAAAAGCAAAAAATTTCAGAATTTCATCTTGCAATGCGCAGAAATTACTGTTTGTGCATTTACAATATTCATTGATTTTTGCCATTGAAAAACGTCCAGAAATGATTGAAGCTACTGACTGAATGAAAGGAGCTGGCATCTCACTCTCTTTGAATCTTCTTTATCATGCTAAGAGGAGCAGGAAAAAGCAAAAAATTTCAGAATTGCACCTTGCAATGCGGAGAAATTACTGTTTGTGCATTTACAATATTCATTGATTTTTGCCATTGAAAAACGTCCAGAAATGATTGAAGCTACTGACTGAATGAAAGGAGCCGGAATCTCACTCTCTTTGAATCTTCTTTATCATGCTAAGAGGAGCAGGAAAAAGCAAAAAATTTCAGAATTGCAACTTGCAATGCGGAGAAATTACTGTTTGTGCATTTACAATATTCATTGATTTTTGCCATTGAAAAACGTCCAGAAATGATTGAAGCTACTGACTGAATGAAAGGAGCTGGCATCTCACTCTCTTTGAATCTTCTTTATCATGCTAAGAGGAGCAGGAAAAAGCAAAAAATTTCAGAATTGCACCTTGCAATGCGGAGAAATTACTGTTTGTGCATTTACAATATTCATTAATTTTTGCCATTGAAAAACATCATGTTATTCATATCCCAGAAATGTTTGAAGCTACTGACAATGAAAGAAGCTGGCATCTCACTCTCTTTGAATCTTCTTTATCATGCTAATAGGAGCAGGAAAAAGCAAAAAATTTCAGAATTGCACCTTGCAATGCGGAGAAATTACTGTTTGTGCATTTACAATATTCATTGATTTTTGCCATTGAAAAACGTCCAGAAATGATTGAAGCTACTGACTGAATGAAAGGAGCTGGCATCTCACTCTCTTTGAATCTTCTTTATCATGCTAAGAGGAGCAGGAAAAAGCAAAAAATTTCAGAATTGCACCTTGCAATGCGGAGAAATTACTGTTTGTGCATTTACAATATTCATTGATTTTTGCCATTGAAAAACATCATGTTATTCATATACCAGAAATGTTTGAAGCTACTGACTGAATGAAAGGAGCTGGCATCTCACTCTCTTTGAATCTTCTTTATCATGCTAAGAGGAGCAGGAAAAAGCAAAAAATTTCAGAATTGCACCTTGCAATGCGGAGAAATTACTGTTTGTGCATTTACAATATTCATTGATTTTTGCCATTGAAAAACGTCCAGAAATGATTGAAGCTACTGACTGAATGAAAGGAGCTGGCATCTCACTCTCTTTGAATCTTCTTTATCATGCTAAGAGGAGCAGGAAAATGCAAGAAATTTCAGAATTGCACCTTGCAATGCGGAGAAATTACTGTTTGTGCATTTATAATATTCATTGATTTTTGCCATTGAAAAACATCCAGAAATGATTGAAGCTACTGACTGAATGAAAGGAGCTGGCATCTCACTCTCTTTGAATCTTCTTTATCATGCTAAGAGGAGCAGGAAAAAGCAAAAAATTTCAGAATTGCACCTTGCAATGCGGAGAAATTACTGTTTGTGCATTTACAATATTCATTGATTTTTGCCATTGAAAAACATCATGTTATTCATATACCAGAAATGATTGAAGCTACTGACTGAATGAAAGGAGATGGCATCTCACTCTCTTTGAATCTTCTTTATCATGCTAAGAGGAGCAGGAAAAAGCAAAAAATTTCAGAATTGCACCTTGCAATGCGGAGAAATTACTGTTTGTGCATTTACAATATTCATTGATTTTTGCATTGAAAAACGTCCAGAAATGACTGAAGCTACTGACTGAATGAAAGGAGCTGGCATCTCACTCTCTTTGAATCTTCTTTATCATGCTAAGAGGAGCAGGAAAAAGCAAAAAATTTCAGAATTGCATCTTGCAATGCGGAGAAATTACTGTTTGTGCATTTACAATATTCATTGATTTTTGCCATTGAAAAACGTCCAGAAATGATTGAAGCTACTGACTGAATGAAAGGAGCTGGCATCTCACTCTCTTTGAATCTTCTTTATCATGCTAAGAGGAGCAGGAAAAAGCAAAAAATTTCAGAATTGCACCTTGCAATGCGGAGAAATTACTGTTTGTGCATTTACAATATTCATTGATTTTTGCCATTGAAAAACATCATGTTATTCATATACCAGAAATGATTGAAGCTACTGACTGAATGAAAGGAGCTGGCATCTCACTCTCTTTGAATCTTCTTTATCATGCTAAGAGGAGCAGGAAAAAGCAAAAAATTTCAGAATTGCACCTTGCAATGCGGAGAAATTACTGTTTGTGCATTTACAATATTCATTGATTTTTGCCATTGAAAAACGTCCAGAAATGATTGAAGCTACTGACTGAATGAAAGGAGCTGGCATCTCACTCTCTTTGAATCTTCTTTATCATGCTAAGAGGAGCAGGAAAAAGCAAAAAATTTCAGAATTGCACCTTGCAATGCGGAGAAATTACTGTTTGTGCATTTACAATATTCATTGATTTTTGCCATTGAAAAACGTCCAGAATTGATTGAAGCTACTGACTGAATGAAAGGAGCTGGCATCTCACTCTCTTTGAATCTTCTTTATCATGCTAGGATTAGCAGGAAAAAGCAAAAAATTTCAGAATTGCACCTGGCAATGTGGAGATATTACTGTTTGTGCTTTTACAATATTCATTGAATTTTGCCATTGAAAAACGTCCAGAAATGTTTGAAGCTACTGACTGAATGAAAGGAGCTGGCATCTCACTCTATTTGAATCTTCTTTATCATGCTAGGATTAGCAGGAAAAAGCAAAAAATTTCAGAATTGCACCTTGCAATGTGGAGATATTACTGTTTGTGCATTTACAATATTCATTGATTTTTGCCATTGAAAAACGTCCAGAAATGTTTATACCAGAAATGTTTGAAGCTACTGACTGAATGAAAGGAGCTGGCATCTCACTCTCTTTGAATCTTCTTTATCATGCTAAGAGGAGCAGGAAAAAGCAAAAAATTTCAGAATTGCACCTTGCAATGCGGAGAAATTACTGTTTGTGCATTTACAATATTCATTGATTTTTGCCATTGAAAAACGTCCAGAAATGACTGAAGCTACTGACTGAATGAAAGGAGCTGGCATCTCACTCTCTTTGAATCTTCTTTATCATGCTAAGAGGAGCAGGAAAAAGCAAAAAATTTCAAAATTGCACCTTGCAATGCGGAGAAATTACTGTTTGTGCATTTACAATATTCATTGATTTTTGCCATTGAAAAACGTCCAGAAATGATTGAAGCTACTGACTGAATGAAAGGAGCTGGCATCTCACTCTCTTTGAATCTTCTTTATCATGCTA
>NW_027365778.1:0-93693 GCF_046119375.1 Phyllobates terribilis | reverse complement strand
ATGTGGAGATATTACTTTTTGTGCATTTACAATATTCATTGATTTTTGCCATTGAAAAACATGTTTTTCATATACCAGAAATGTTTCAAGCTACTGACTGAATGAAAGGAGCTGGCATCTCACTCTCTTTGAATCTTCTTTATCATGCTAGGATTAACAGGAAAAAGCAAAAAATTTCAGAATTGCACCTTGCAATGTGGAGATATTACTGTTTGTGCATTTACAATATTCATTGATTTTTGCCATTGAAAAACATGTTTTTCATATACCAGAAATGTTTGAAGCTACTGACTGAATGAAAGGAGCTGGCATCTCACTCTCTTTGAATCTTCTTTATCATGCTAGGATTAACAGGAAAAAGCTAAAAATTTCAGAATTGCACCGTGCAATGTGGAGATATTACTGTTTGTGCATTTACAATATTCATTGATTTTTGCCATTGAAAAACATGTTTTTCATATACCAGAAATGTTTGAAGCTACTGACTGAATGAAAGGAGCTGGCATCTCACTCTCTTTGAATCTTCTTTATCATGCTAGGATTAGCAGGAAAAAGCAAAAAATTTCAGAATTGCTCCTTGCAATGTGGAGATATTACTGTTTGTGCATTTACAATATTCATTGATTTTTGCCATTGAAAAACATGTTTTTCATATACCAGAAATGTTTGAAGCTACTGACTGAATGAAAGGAGCTGGCATCTCACTCTCTTTGAATCTTCTTTATCATGCTAGGATTAGCAGGAAAAAGCAAAAAATTTCAGAATTGCTCCTTGCAATGTGGAGATATTACTGTTTGTGCATTTACAATATTCATTGATTTTTGCCATTGAAAAACATGTTTTTCATATACCAGAAATGTTTGAAGCTACTGACTGAATGAAAGGAGCTGGCATCTCACTCTCTTTGAATCTTCTTTATCATGCTAGGATTAACAGGAAAAAGCAAAAAATTTCAGAATTGCACCTTGCAATGTGGAGATATTACTGTTTGTGCATTTACAATATTCATTGATTTTTGCCATTGAAAAACATGTTTTTCATATACCAGAAATGTTTGAAGCTACTGACTGAATGAAAGGAGCTGGCATCTCACTCTCTTTGAATCTTCTTTATCATGCTAGGATTAACAGGAAAAAGCAAAAAATTTCAGAATTGCACCTTGCAATGTGGAGATATTACTGTTTGTGCATTTACAAAATTCATTGATTTTTGCCATTGAAAAACATGTTTTTCATATACCAGAAATGTTTGAAGCTACTGACTGAATGAAAGGAGCTGGCATCTCACTCTCTTTGAATCTTCTTTATCATGCTAGGATTAACAGGAAAAAGCTAAAAATTTCAGAATTGCACCGTGCAATGTGGAGATATTACTGTTTGTGCATTTACAATATTCATTGATTTTTGCCATTGAAAAACATGTTTTTCATATACCAGAAATGTTTGAAGCTACTGACTGAATGAAAGGAGCTGGCATCTCACTCTCTTTGAATCTTCTTTATCATGCTAGGATTAGCAGGAAAAAGCAAAAAATTTCAGAATTGCACCTTGCAATGTGGAGATATTACTGTTTGTGCATTTACAATATTCATTGATTTTTGCCATTGAAAAACATGTTTTTCATATACCAGAAATGTTTGAAGCTACTGACTGAATGAAAGGAGCTGGCATCTCACTCTCTTTGAATCTTCTTTATCATGCTAGGATTAACAGGAAAAAGCTAAAAATTTCAGAATTGCACCGTGCAATGTGGAGATATTACTGTTTGTGCATTTACAATATTCATTGATTTTTGCCATTGAAAAACATGTTTTTCATATACCAGAAATGTTTGAAGCTACTGACTGAATGAAAGGAGCTGGCATCTCACTCTCTTTGAATCTTCTTTATCATGCTAGGATTAGCAGGAAAAAGCAAAAAATTTCAGAATTGCACCTTGCAATGTGGAGATATTACTGTTTGTGCATTTACAATATTCATTGATTTTTGCCATTGAAAAACATGTTTTTCATATACCAGAAATGTTTGTTTTACCGTATTTTTATTTTTCATTAACGACATATTGACAAGTAATTGACAGTAGCATAATCTAAATATAGGGGAAAATCAGGAATAACTGGAACGCGGGAAAAAGGGGGAAAAGGGGAAAGACCGAAGGGAGGGGAGGGGAAGGGAAACAACAAGGTAGGATAACAAGGGGTAGAAGAGATTGATTCATCAAGTAATATTGTAATCAATAAAAGAATAATAAAACAATCTAACAAAACACATAACAATTTCAGCATATTGTCATGTTAGCAATAATACAAACAAAGTGAATGAACAGTCTGTAAGACATTTTAAGAACTACCAGTATTATAGGCAGGACTAGGGAATTTGTTTGACCAGATATCCCATTTCTTAGAAAATTTGAAAAGGTTATCATTGATAGAGGCAAATCTAAATTCGTATATTCTATGTTGGTTCATCCTATCTACTAATTCCTCCAAAGTAGGAACATACGATTTTCTCCAATGAAAAGATAAAGCATTTTTGCAAACCGAAAATATATGGATCATGATAGCTCTCTCATAGGACTTATATGTTTCCAATTCTAATGATAATAGAGCTGTTTGAGGGGTCAAAATTAAAGGTCTGCCCAAAAGGTCATTAATCAGAGAAGAAATTTGAGCCCACAGATTACGAATCTTAGGGCAGCTCCAAAAAATATGCAAAAGATCTCCTTTAATGCCACAATCCCTCCAACAAAGGGGAGAATTACTGGACCTTATGTGGTGGAGCCTGATTGGGGTATAATACCACCTTGATAAAACCTTGAAATAGGCCTCTTGCAGAGGCATGGAAATATTGGAGGCTTGAGTAAAAAGTACAGCATTCTCCCACTGGTCGAGAGGGAAGTTGAGTTTCAGGTCTTTTTCCCATCGTGACATGTAGATATTTTTTTTGAAGGATAGATCATTGTTGAAGCTATTGTAAATGTGTCTCAAGCTCCAGAAAATTTTGTGTGATGGGTTACACAGCAGGTTCGCCGAGGTTTTGGAAACAAGGAGTTTACCAGCCAGAAATTCTAGAATAATACTTTTAAAATGGGAGTATAAGAAAAAATCAGAAGAAGGGAGATTAAATTTTTTTTTGAGGGTTTGGAAAGGAGAAAAAGTAGAAATCTCGTAGAGGTCCCCAATTTTCTTTAACCCTCTACTATTCCAGTGATCCGGAATGCAGGAGTTGTGTAAGGCAGCGACAAAATTGATTGGAAAGTTTTTTACAAGAGAGAGTTTGTCTACATTGGAGTCTCTAGAAAGATTTCCCCTCCTTCTACTAGCAATTTTCTTCCAAGCTTCGATAGTCGCTTGAAAGATAGGGTGGGAAGGATCATGAGTGCATTTTTTAAAGAGATGTTTAAATAGCAAATCTCGGGGAGGGGAATCGCCGTTCAGAGAGGTCTCCAAAATTAGCCATGCCGGGGGATTTGTATAGTTAAGCCAATTTCTACTCTGCTTGATAAGATTAGCATAGTAATAGGCAGATATGTTAGGGAGACTCAGGCCTCCATTGCTTTTGTTTTTATATAAGATTTCAGCAGATATCCTCGCCCGTTTTTTGTCCCAGATGTAGGAGTTGATCTGGTTCTGTATTTTTTGGATGAAACAGAGGGGTATATTTAATGGTAAGTTTCGAAAGAAGTATAAGATTTTGGGGAGGACAAACATTTTAATGGATAGAACCCTACCCCACCATGACAAATCCTTTTTCAGGAGATTCGTCAGATCTCCTCGGACGACGTCATTAATTAGGTCTAAATTGGCAGAGAGTGTTGAGTTGATAGATTTACCAACTACAATCCCCAAATAGGTCAGATTGTCCTTGACTGAATCAAAGGAAAATTTTGAATGTAGAACTTCTCTCGTTTGATGGTCCAAATTAATGTTTAAAAGTTTTGATTTTTTTTTATTAATCTTAAAGTAGGAGATCTGGGAGAATAAATCCAGAACTTCCAAGACCTTATTAACCGAATTTATTGGATCCAGCAAGGAGAGCATGACGTCATCCGCGAAGAGACTAATTTTGAATTCCCTGGAAGGAGCAGAGATCCCCTTAATGTCCGTGCTTTCTCTAATCCTTTGTGCCAAAGGCTCCATAGCCAAAACGAAAAGTAGGGGGGAAAGAGGGCAACCCTGTCTAGTCCCGTTTGTAATGGGGATTGGGTGGGAAAGATAGTTGTTGACATAAATTTTAGCTTGGGGATTCGAATAAAGGGCCAGAATTGAGGAAAGAAAGTTATTGTTAAAACCAAATTTATTAAGAGTAAGTTTTAAATATAGCCAATTTAATCTATCGAATGCTTTTTCAGCATCTAATGCGAGCAAGGAGGTTGGAACCCTGACTGTATTAATTAATCTCAAAATATTCAAAATTCTTCTAGTGCCGTCAGTAGCTTGTCTCCCACCAACGAAACCAATTTGGTCATCGTTGATGAGATTTGGGAGAATAGTTGAAAGACGATTGGCCAGAATTTTCGAATAAATTTTTATATCGGTATTGATTAGTGAGATAGGTCTATAATTTTTGACATTATCCCTCTCATCTTTTGACTTGGGAATCAAGGTGATAGTGGCCTCCAACATTTCTTGAGGGAAGGAGCAGTTTGAAGATGCCGAATTAAAGATTTTAGTAAGATGAGGGGAAAGGAGTTCACAAAAGGTCTTATAGTATTCATTGATGAACCCATCTGGGCCCGGGGCCTTGAAAGATTTAAGTTGCTTAATTGTGTTCATAACTTCGAGGGTAGTAAAGGGTTCATTCAATGCCTCAAGATCCAGAGGGCTCAGTTTGGGTAATTTAATTGAAGAGAGAAAATTGTTAATTTCTTCTGAGTTAGGTTGGGAAATTAAGGGATCAGATTTGATATTATAGAGTTTCTCATAAAATTCTGCGAACCGATCAGCTATATCTTTCGGATGATAGAGCAATGATCCGTTAACATTTTTTATTTTGTCAATTCTATTGTTCGCTCTTTTTTGTTTAACCAGACGGGCCATAAAACGAGTAGGTTTGTTAAGAGCGGCATAGTAATTAAACTTTGATTTTTGAATGATCGAGTCGTAGGAAGAAAAAATTTCGGATTTTAGGTCAATCCTTAGATTTAGTAGCTCCTTTTGAATTGTTGGGGAAGGGGAAGGGAGGTTAATCTGGGCTAGTTCTTTTTCTTTAATTAGTTTTTGAAGGGAATTTATTTTGGCTCTTTTTTCTTTCTTTTCCGATGAGGATATCTGAATTAGTATACCCCGAAGCACAGCTTTATGGGCACACCAACTAGAGAAGGGGTTAGACAGATCCGGGGTTTCATTTTCTTTAAAATAGTTTGAAATTGCATTTTCAATAGTTTTTTTATTCTTTGGATTATGAATAAGGGAAGATTTGCACTTCCAGAGGAATCCATTTCTTAGAATAGGGCCAATGTGAAGTTCACACGTTATAGGGGCATGATCCGATATAGACCTGGGGCCTATGGAGATATTTGAAAATTTGGATAGAGAGAAAACGTTGGTTAACATTAGATCAATTCTGGAGGCCGTTTGATGTGCATCTGAAAAGTGAGAAAACTCTTTGGAAGTAGTATTGAAACATCTGAATATGTCGAAAAGTTCATTTCTATGAAGCCAATTATTTAGTGTAGCATATAAATGACGACTAGGAGAAGAAGAGTCAATTAACCCATCAGGTACCATATTAAAATCCCCCAGAAGGATCAATTCACCTCTCCTAACCTCCTCCACTTTCCTTAAAACTTTATTTAAAAAAGAGATTTGCTTCTTATTTGGGGCATATACGTTAGCAATTGTACACTCATGATTGTTCAATTTGCAGTTCAGTATGTGATATCTGCCATTAACATCACAATGCTGATCTAATAGTTCAAATGGAACCGAATTTTTAATCAGTGTTGCAACACCAGCTTTTTTTCGTCCGCTGATGGACTCAAAAATATGGGGATATTCTTTATGGGAAAATTTAGGATGTTTCCCCTCAGCGAACCTGGTCTCTTGTAAACACGCTACATCCGCTCCAAGATGAACCAATTCCTTCCATAGGGAGAATCTTTTGTTGGGGCTATTCAGACCTCTTACATTGTATGAGACAACCTTAATAGGCATAGACCAGGGAAACAGTCAAAATGTATCAAAAGAAGAGAAAAGCAAAACAATTGATCCTGCGAACCACCCCAGGCGGTAAAACCACCAACAATCAAAACTGGGAGATGGTATTTTAATAGATAGAAAATGCGTTACAGACCACGATTCAAAGGAGAAAATTTGTCAAACAAACAACAACAATAACAGTCACTAGGTATTCAAGATACCAGAAAAGAAAATAAAAAAATGAATCAAAAACTTCCTGAGGGAACCTTTACCTGAAAGGTTCTCCCTCGGTTTTGGGGGAAAAAAAGTGTGTGGACACTACCTGAGGGCATAGTATAAAGAAGATTAATATGAGTTTTGGATCTCCAAAGCCAACCAAAACTTAAAAGGACAAAATTAACGTTTTAAGATTTAACTAAATCAGACAATGATTACTACACTATAGATTTTCAGAATTAGGTTCAGTAATGTATTAACCCAGATATTGTGTCATATAATGAATAAGTTTTAGAAAGGATCCAATAATAACTCCCCCACATCTCAGCGGTTTGGAGCTTTCGGATCCTTCAGGGGAATGTCTTTTATAAATTCAAAGAATTTGGGGCCCTCATCTGGATCTGAAAGAGTAAAAGTTTTCCCTTTAAAAAAAATCAATAGTTTCACTGGGAAGCCCCACCTATACGGAATACTCATGTCTCTCAATTTGTCAGTGGTCAATTTGTAGGCCCTTCTCGCATCCATAGTTTCCCTTGAAAAATCTGAGAAGATTTTTAGGTGCGAAAAGGGTTCAGGGAATTTCTTTTCCTCTCTAATAAAACTTAAAATTCTCTCCTTAGTGGAGAAAAAGTGCAATCTTATTATCGTGTCTCTAGGTAAATCAGGAGAAATAGACGACGGGCGAAATAAGCGATGTGCTCTGTCTATAATAAGATCCTGCTCAGACAAAGAAGGGATAGATTTGTGAAATAAGTCCCTAACATAAGAGAGAAGGTCAGAGGGGGAGACACTTTCAGAGATGCCCCTAATTTTCAAGTTATTTCTCCTGCTTCTATCTTCTAGGTCAGCCACTTTTAATCTTAGTCTATGAAGCTCAGATTTAATCTCGCTATTTTCTGAAGAAACTTTATCTAATTTTCCTTCTACCGTATTAAGTCTCTTGGTGTTCTCCTCTAATTTAACACCAAAAGCGCTTAGAGTAGACTTCATGGAATCAACCTGTCTATCAAATCCCAACTTCATGTTATTATCAATCCTTTTAGTCAGGTTGTCCAAAAATGAGGTAAGGTCAAAATCTTCTGGATTTTGAGAAGTGGGCAATTTTAGCGGGACACTGATCATAGAATCAGGTGCTAAAGGAGATGGATCCTTTTTTAAACGCCTCCTTTCTGGACTTGGGTTAGGGGAAGTATCTGAGGAATCATCTTCTGAATTGGTTGCGAGGAGGGAAAATTTATTGCCCCAGTCACCAGGATCTCTTCTTTTTGAGGACACGGACAAATCCATATCCTCCTCTTTTTTACCTCTGGCTGTTGTAACAGGGGCAGGTTTAGAAATAGAAACCCTTTGCTGTTTGGGGGAAGTTACAGTTTTAGGGGAATCTTTGGTGGGAGTATACATTTTAGAGGTTGGGTTATCCTCAGGGTTTCTATGGGGTGACCTAGACTTGACTGGGCTAATAATATTAACAGAATCCTCTGAGGGGTTAGAGAAGGAAAAACGCTGGGAGGTCTTCCCTCTTACCGCATTAGTTTTAAGGGGAATCTCTAGGGATTTTTGGGAATTTCTTTTGTTTGATGCCATTATAAGCGTTAATTCTGTAGAGTATGAATGCAAATATACACTATTATATCTGAATGTTACTTTAGAATGAAACCAGTAGAGTAGCTAACCTGAAATATCAGGTGTCCGCAATCAAATGACAGTGAATAAAAATTTTAGTAAACCAACGAATATATCTTAAAATACAATATATATATAATCAGACAATATTCAAAAATCGCCGAATGTCCGTTTTCCTAAATTAAAGACAATTAGGTGAATCAAAGACATCAGAGAATTTCGCCAGGAGAGAATGTAAAATTATTAGGGCAAATGATAATCAATGCAGAATCAGGAGTTCTAAAGTTAGTGGTAATGAAAAAAAAAGTATTTCTATATCCAGGAGAATAAGTATGTAAATTTTGGGTACCGTCCCTTTAAGAAAAAAAAGAAAAAAAATGTCTGAAAAAGGAAATTTATAGAAAAATCCTCCAAAGGGTTAATATAAAGTTTTGCAAACCAGACTCTAAAAAGATCTGTAAAATTCTGTAGGCAACAGTTTTATGAGCAATACCTGGTGTTTTAATATACTGCTTATAAGTAAAGATACAAAATCAGCACCATGGACAGCAGTTCAGATTAATATAAGATCAGCACCATGGACAGCAGTTCAGACTAGTATAAGATCAGCACCATGGACAGCAGTTCAGACTAATATAAGATCAGCACCTTGGACAGCAGTTCAGAGCGACGCTGTAGCAGAAGGCAGGGGAGTTTGACAAGTGTAAGATCAGCACCATGGACAGCAGTGCAGATCAACGCTGGAACAGGAGGCTGGAGAATTTGATCAGCACCATGGACAGCAGTGCAGAGTGACGCTGCAGCAGGGGGCGGGAAATTTGAAAAATATCAGCTGATTGGAAGTGTGTGACAGTGGAGGGCAGCGGTGCTGCTGCAGCGAGGGACCAGGGGCAAAATCAAAGCGCAGCGGCGCTGTCACAGGAGGGGGAGACAGTCACAGGGGTCTGCAGGGTCCAGATACTATAGGGGCACATAAAGCAGAGCGGCACAGCGGGGGTAGATGAAACGGACCTCGGCACCGGCGGCACTCAGCAGCTGGGAACAGGGGCAGAATCAAAGCGCAGCGGCGCTGTCACAGGAGGGGGAGACAGTCACAGGGGTCTGCAGGGTCCAGACACCTTAGGGGCACATACTGCAGAGCGGCACAGCGAGGGTAGATGGAACGGACCTCGGCACCGGCGGCACTTAACAGCTGAGAGCAGGGGGAACGGAGCGGCTCCTTGTCAGAGGGAGGGGGGATACCGCCGCCACTATATATGTCCTGGGGACGTGAAGACACCGGCCATACACACCGGCAGTGCCCGGCATCAGAGGAAACAGCTGATGCCGGCTCCGGAGCAGAGGAGGGGGAACCGCTACTATGGGAACAGCCTGAGGTGCAGGAAACAGCCGGAGAGGAGAGAGCCGGGCGCAGACAGCAGCGGTGGCAGTAAGCCGAGGGGGGAAAGGGACGCAGCAGCTTCACAGGGACACCAGGGGACACCGCTACTACCGGAGCAGCCCCAGAACCCTGGGCAACGGACCCCAGAAACCCAGTAAGAGCCCTGGCGTTAGCCGGGGCTTATCTACCTTAGCCTTGTATATGAAGTCCCGCTCCGTCCCAGTCTCCTGAGCTCCGCGTCGGACAAGCTAAATTCTCAGTCCCTCGCCGGCAGCAGGGGTCTCATCCTCGGGGTCCAGTGGGGTTGATTGTATTTGGTCCGGGGGTGGTAGTGCCGCTTCTTATGGGTTGGGGTCCCGCGGGTCCGGTCCGGTCCTCCGTGGGGCTGTGACAGCAGATTGCAGGGCTGGGTTTTTTCAGGATGTCGGCGGTAACTCGGTCTCAGTCTCCTCTTCTCCTCTCCTCCTGGGTCCGGTGTCGGGACAGCTGATGCTGCTGTAAGGTCCTGCTCCCGGGGTCAGGAGCAGAGCAGAGCAGACCTGCGCTGCTATCACAGTCACTCCAGAGTCACGTTGCAGAGTGACTGGAAACAAGAAAAGGGCCGCAGAGTGACTGGAAACAAGAAAAGGGCCGCCAATAATCGCCTGGGTGTCAGAACCAGAACCAAAATGTGCCACCCCGTGGGTTTAAATATAAGCTCTAACAACAGTCAGGGGGCCCAGTATATAATGTTCAGTTAAATGAAGTGAGAGAAATATGTGCCCCCACCGATCTGTGAGCTTAAAGGGGCACGTCACAGCCTCAAGGACTGGAATGCTCACCAGGACTTACCGCAGCTGCATATAAAGCCTGCTGATAGTCCTTAAGTCCGGTATAAAACGATGTAATCCTGGGTCCGGAGGTAAAAGGGCAAATGGGTCCACAGTCCTGTAGGGCCACGTTACAGAGTCACTTCAATGGTGGATTCTGAGCCTCACCCAAATGTCTGAGCACAAAGCATCTCCAGGGTTGATGGAGTTAGCAGGGATTCCTTGGTGTCAAAATGATCCCTGAATGATAGGAAGTCAAATTATATAAGAATTTTGGAAAAAAATCTTCTTTTGTTGCTTAAAAAGTAGCTTTAAAGCGAAGCCCTCAGGGAGCTCAGGATCAAGCTGCCATCTCGTCCTGTGCTCAGGCCACTCCCCCCTACCAGAAATGTTTGAAGCTACTGACTGAATGAAAGGAGCTGGCATCTCACTCCCTTTGAATCTTCCTTATCATGCTAGGATTAACAGGAAAAAGCAAAAAATTTCAGAATTGCACCTTGCAATGTGGAGATATTACTGTTTGTGCATTTACAATATTCATTGATTTTTGCCATTGAAAAACATGTTTTTCATATACCAGAAATGTTTGAAGCTACTGACTGAATGAAAGGAGCTGGCATCTCACTCTCTTTGAATCTTCTTTATCATGCTAGGATTAGCAGGAAAAAGCAAAAAATTTCAGAATTGCTCCTTGCAATGTGGAGATATTACTGTTTGTGCATTTACAATATTCATTGATTTTTGCCATTGAAAAACATGTTTTTCATATACCAGAAATGTTTGAAGCTACTGACTGAATGAAAGGAGCTGGCATCTCACTCTCTTTGAATCTTCTTTATCATGCTAGGATTAACAGGAAAAAGCAAAAAATTTCAGAATTGCACCTTGCAATGTGGAGATATTACTGTTTGTGCATTTACAATATTCATTGATTTTTGCCATTGAAAAACATGTTTTTCATATACCAGAAATGTTTGAAGCTACTGACTGAATGAAAGGAGCTGGCATCTCACTCTCTTTGAATCTTCTTTATCATGCTAGGATTAACAGGAAAAAGCAAAAAATTTCAGAATTGCACCTTGCAATGTGGAGATATTACTGTTTGTGCATTTACAAAATTCATTGATTTTTGCCATTGAAAAACATGTTTTTCATATACCAGAAATGTTTGAAGCTACTGACTGAATGAAAGGAGCTGGCATCTCACTCTCTTTGAATCTTCTTTATCATGCTAGGATTAACAGGAAAAAGCTAAAAATTTCAGAATTGCACCGTGCAATGTGGAGATATTACTGTTTGTGCATTTACAATATTCATTGATTTTTGCCATTGAAAAACATGTTTTTCATATACCAGAAATGTTTGAAGCTACTGACTGAATGAAAGGAGCTGGCATCTCAATCTCTTTGAATCTTCTTTATCATGCTAGGATTAGCAGGAAAAAGCAAAAAATTTCAGAATTGCACCTTGCAATGTGGAGATATTACTGTTTGTGCATTTACAATATTCATTGATTTTTGCCATTGAAAAACATGTTTTTCATATACCAGAAATGTTTGAAGCTACTGACTGAATGAAAGGAGCTGGCATCTCACTCTCTTTGAATCTTCTTTATCATGCTAGGATTAACAGGAAAAAGCTAAAAATTTCAGAATTGCACCGTGCAATGTGGAGATATTACTGTTTGTGCATTTACAATATTCATTGATTTTTGCCATTGAAAAACATGTTTTTCATATACCAGAAATGTTTGAAGCTACTGACTGAATGAAAGGAGCTGGCATCTCACTCTCTTTGAATCTTCTTTATCATGCTAGGATTAGCAGGAAAAAGCAAAAAATTTCAGAATTGCACCTTGCAATGTGGAGATATTACTGTTTGTGCATTTACAATATTCATTGATTTTTGCCATTGAAAAACATGTTTTTCATATACCAGAAATGTTTGAAGCTACTGACTGAATGAAAGGAGCTGGCATCTCACTCTCTTTGAATCTTCTTTATCATGCTAGGATTAACAGGAAAAAGCTAAAAATTTCAGAATTGCACCGTGCAATGTGGAGATATTACTGTTTGTGCATTTACAATATTCATTGATTTTTGCCATTGAAAAACATGTTTTTCATATACCAGAAATGTTTGAAGCTACTGACTGAATGAAAGGAGCTGGCATCTCACTCTCTTTGAATCTTCTTTATCATGCTAGGATTAGCAGGAAAAAGCAAAAAATTTCAGAATTGCACCTTGCAATGTGGAGATATTACTGTTTGTGCATTTACAATATTCATTGATTTTTGCCATTGAAAAACATGTTTTTCATATACCAGAAATGTTTGAAGCTACTGACTGAATGAAAGGAGCTGGCATCTCACTCCCTTTGAATCTTCCTTATCATGCTAGGATTAACAGGAAAAAGCAAAAAATTTCAGAATTGCACCTTGCAATGTGGAGATATTACTGTTTGTGCATTTACAATATTCATTGATTTTTGCCATTGAAAAACATGTTTTTCATATACCAGAAATGTTTGAAGCTACTGACTGAATGAAAGGAGCTGGCATCTCACTCCCTTTGAATCTTCCTTATCATGCTAGGATTAACAGGAAAAAGCAAAAAATTTCAGAATTGCACCTTGCAATGTGGAGATATTACTGTTTGTGCATTTACAATATTCATTGATTTTTGCCATTGAAAAACATGTTTTTCATATACCAGAAATGTTTGAAGCTACTGACTGAATGAAAGGAGCTGGCATCTCACTCTCTTTGAATCTTCTTTATCATGCTAGGATTAGCAGGAAAAAGCAAAAAATTTCAGAATTGCTCCTTGCAATGTGGAGATATTACTGTTTGTGCATTTACAATATTCATTGATTTTTGCCATTGAAAAACATGTTTTTCATATACCAGAAATGTTTGAAGCTACTGACTGAATGAAAGGAGCTGGCATCTCACTCTCTTTGAATCTTCTTTATCATGCTAGGATTAACAGGAAAAAGCAAAAAATTTCAGAATTGCACCTTGCAATGTGGAGATATTACTGTTTGTGCATTTACAATATTCATTGATTTTTGCCATTGAAAAACATGTTTTTCATATACCAGAAATGTTTGAAGCTACTGACTGAATGAAAGGAGCTGGCATCTCACTCTCTTTGAATCTTCTTTATCATGCTAGGATTAACAGGAAAAAGCAAAAAATTTCAGAATTGCACCTTGCAATGTGGAGATATTACTGTTTGTGCATTTACAAAATTCATTGATTTTTGCCATTGAAAAACATGTTTTTCATATACCAGAAATGTTTGAAGCTACTGACTGAATGAAAGGAGCTGGCATCTCACTCTCTTTGAATCTTCTTTATCATGCTAGGATTAACAGGAAAAAGCTAAAAATTTCAGAATTGCACCGTGCAATGTGGAGATATTACTGTTTGTGCATTTACAATATTCATTGATTTTTGCCATTGAAAAACATGTTTTTCATATACCAGAAATGTTTGAAGCTACTGACTGAATGAAAGGAGCTGGCATCTCAATCTCTTTGAATCTTCTTTATCATGCTAGGATTAGCAGGAAAAAGCAAAAAATTTCAGAATTGCACCTTGCAATGTGGAGATATTACTGTTTGTGCATTTACAATATTCATTGATTTTTGCCATTGAAAAACATGTTTTTCATATACCAGAAATGTTTGAAGCTACTGACTGAATGAAAGGAGCTGGCATCTCACTCTCTTTGAATCTTCTTTATCATGCTAGGATTAACAGGAAAAAGCTAAAAATTTCAGAATTGCACCGTGCAATGTGGAGATATTACTGTTTGTGCATTTACAATATTCATTGATTTTTGCCATTGAAAAACATGTTTTTCATATACCAGAAATGTTTGAAGCTACTGACTGAATGAAAGGAGCTGGCATCTCACTCTCTTTGAATCTTCTTTATCATGCTAGGATTAGCAGGAAAAAGCAAAAAATTTCAGAATTGCACCTTGCAATGTGGAGATATTACTGTTTGTGCATTTACAATATTCATTGATTTTTGCCATTGAAAAACATGTTTTTCATATACCAGAAATGTTTGAAGCTACTGACTGAATGAAAGGAGCTGGCATCTCACTCTCTTTGAATCTTCTTTATCATGCTAGGATTAACAGGAAAAAGCTAAAAATTTCAGAATTGCACCGTGCAATGTGGAGATATTACTGTTTGTGCATTTACAATATTCATTGATTTTTGCCATTGAAAAACATGTTTTTCATATACCAGAAATGTTTGAAGCTACTGACTGAATGAAAGGAGCTGGCATCTCACTCTCTTTGAATCTTCTTTATCATGCTAGGATTAGCAGGAAAAAGCAAAAAATTTCAGAATTGCACCTTGCAATGTGGAGATATTACTGTTTGTGCATTTACAATATTCATTGATTTTTGCCATTGAAAAACATGTTTTTCATATACCAGAAATGTTTGAAGCTACTGACTGAATGAAAGGAGCTGGCATCTCACTCCCTTTGAATCTTCCTTATCATGCTAGGATTAACAGGAAAAAGCAAAAAATTTCAGAATTGCACCTTGCAATGTGGAGATATTACTGTTTGTGCATTTACAATATTCATTGATTTTTGCCATTGAAAAACATGTTTTTCATATACCAGAAATGTTTGAAGCTACTGACTGAATGAAAGGAGCTGGCATCTCACTCTCTTTGAATCTTCTTTATCATGCTAGGATTAGCAGGAAAAAGCTAAAAATTTCAGAATTGCACCGTGCAATGTGGAGATATTACTGTTTGTGCATTTACAATATTCATTGATTTTTGCCATTGAAAAACATGTTTTTCATATACCAGAAATGTTTGAAGCTACTGACTGAATGAAAGGAGCTGGCATCTCACTCTCTTTGAATCTTCTTTATCATGCTAGGATTAGCAGGAAAAAGCTAAAAATTTCAGAATTGCTCCTTGCAATGTGGAGATATTACTGTTTGTGCATTTACAATATTCATTGATTTTTGCCATTGAAAAACATGTTTTTCATATACCAGAAATGTTTGAAGCTACTGACTGAATGAAAGGAGCTGGCATCTCACTCTCTTTGAATCTTCTTTATCATGCTAGGATTAACAGGAAAAAGCTAAAAATTTCAGAATTGCACCGTGCAATGTGGAGATATTACTGTTTGTGCATTTACAATATTCATTGATTTTTACCATTGAAAAACATGTTTTTCATATACCAGAAATGTTTGAAGCTACTGACTGAATGAAAGGAGCTGGCATCTCACTCTCTTTGAATCTTCTTTATCATGCTAGGATTAGCAGGAAAAAGCAAAAAATTTCAGAATTGCACCTTGCAATGTGGAGATATTACTGTTTGTGCATTTACAATATTCATTGATTTTTGCCATTGAAAAACATGTTTTTCATATACCAGAAATGTTTGAAGCTACTGACTGAATGAAAGGAGCTGGCATCTCACTCTCTTTGAATCTTCTTTATCATGCTAGGATTAACAGGAAAAAGCAAAAAATTTCAGAATTGCACCTTGCAATGTGGAGATATTACTGTTTGTGCATTTACAATATTCATTGATTTTTGCCATTGAAAAACGTCCAGAAATGTTTGAAGCTACTGACTGAATGAAAGGAGCTGGCATCTCACTCTCTTTGAATCTTTATCATGCTAGGATTAACAGGAAAAAGCTAAAAATTTCAGAATTGCACCTTGCAATGTGGAGATATTACTGTTTGTGCATTTACAATATTCATTGATTTTTGCCATTGAAAAACATGTTTTTCATATACCAGAAATGTTTGAAGCTACTGACTGAATGAAAGGAGCTGGCATCTCACTCCCTTTGAATCTTCCTTATCATGCTAGGATTAACAGGAAAAAGCAAAAAATTTCAGAATTGCACCTTGCAATGTGGAGATATTACTGTTTGTGCATTTACAATATTCATTGATTTTTGCCATTGAAAAACATGTTTTTCATATACCAGAAATGTTTGAAGCTACTGACTGAATGAAAGGAGCTGGCATCTCACTCTCTTTGAATCTTCTTTATCATGCTAGGATTAGCAGGAAAAAGCTAAAAATTTCAGAATTGCACCGTGCAATGTGGAGATATTACTGTTTGTGCATTTACAATATTCATTGATTTTTGCCATTGAAAAACATGTTTTTCATATACCAGAAATGTTTGAAGCTACTGACTGAATGAAAGGAGCTGGCATCTCACTCTCTTTGAATCTTCTTTATCATGCTAGGATTAGCAGGAAAAAGCTAAAAATTTCAGAATTGCTCCTTGCAATGTGGAGATATTACTGTTTGTGCATTTACAATATTCATTGATTTTTGCCATTGAAAAACATGTTTTTCATATACCAGAAATGTTTGAAGCTACTGACTGAATGAAAGGAGCTGGCATCTCACTCTCTTTGAATCTTCTTTATCATGCTAGGATTAACAGGAAAAAGCTAAAAATTTCAGAATTGCACCGTGCAATGTGGAGATATTACTGTTTGTGCATTTACAATATTCATTGATTTTTACCATTGAAAAACATGTTTTTCATATACCAGAAATGTTTGAAGCTACTGACTGAATGAAAGGAGCTGGCATCTCACTCTCTTTGAATCTTCTTTATCATGCTAGGATTAGCAGGAAAAAGCAAAAAATTTCAGAATTGCACCTTGCAATGTGGAGATATTACTGTTTGTGCATTTACAATATTCATTGATTTTTGCCATTGAAAAACATGTTTTTCATATACCAGAAATGTTTGAAGCTACTGACTGAATGAAAGGAGCTGGCATCTCACTCTCTTTGAATCTTCTTTATCATGCTAGGATTAACAGGAAAAAGCAAAAAATTTCAGAATTGCACCTTGCAATGTGGAGATATTACTGTTTGTGCATTTACAATATTCATTGATTTTTGCCATTGAAAAACGTCCAGAAATGTTTGAAGCTACTGACTGAATGAAAGGAGCTGGCATCTCACTCTCTTTGAATCTTTATCATGCTAGGATTAACAGGAAAAAGCTAAAAATTTCAGAATTGCACCTTGCAATGTGGAGATATTACTGTTTGTGCATTTACAATATTCATTGATTTTTGCCATTGAAAAACATGTTTTTCATATACCAGAAATGTTTGAAGCTACTGACTGAATGAAAGGAGCTGGCATCTCACTCTCTTTGAATCTTCTTTATCATGCTAGGATTAGCAGGAAAAAGCAAAAAATTTCAGAATTGCACCTTGCAATGTGGAGATATTACTGTTTGTGCATTTACAATATTCATTGATTTTTGCCATTGAAAAACATGTTTTTCATATACCAGAAATGTTTGAAGCTACTGACTGAATGAAAGGAGCTGGCATCTCACTCTCTTTGAATCTTCTTTATCATGCTAGGATTAACAGGAAAAAGCTAAAAATTTCAGAATTGCACCGTGCAATGTGGAGATATTACTGTTTGTGCATTTACAATATTCATTGATTTTTGCCATTGAAAAACATGTTTTTCATATACCAGAAATGTTTGAAGCTACAGACTGAATGAAAGGAGCTGGCATCTCACTCTCTTTGAATCTTCTTTATCATGCTAGGATTAGCAGGAAAAAGCAAAAAATTTCAGAATTGCACCTTGCAATGTGGAGATATTACTGTTTGTGCATTTACAATATTCATTGATTTTTGCCATTGAAAAACATGTTTTTCATATACCAGAAATGTTTGAAGCTACTGACTGAATGAAAGGAGCTGGCATCTCACTCCCTTTGAATCTTCCTTATCATGCTAGGATTAACAGGAAAAAGCAAAAAATTTCAGAATTGCACCTTGCAATGTGGAGATATTACTGTTTGTGCATTTACAATATTCATTGATTTTTGCCATTGAAAAACATGTTTTTCATATACCAGAAATGTTTGAAGCTACTGACTGAATGAAAGGAGCTGGCATCTCACTCTCTTTGAATCTTCTTTATCATGCTAGGATTAGCAGGAAAAAGCTAAAAATTTCAGAATTGCACCGTGCAATGTGGAGATATTACTGTTTGTGCATTTACAATATTCATTGATTTTTGCCATTGAAAAACATGTTTTTCATATACCAGAAATGTTTGAAGCTACTGACTGAATGAAAGGAGCTGGCATCTCACTCTCTTTGAATCTTCTTTATCATGCTAGGATTAGCAGGAAAAAGCAAAAAATTTCAGAATTGCTCCTTGCAATGTGGAGATATTACTGTTTGTGCATTTACAATATTCATTGATTTTTGCCATTGAAAAACATGTTTTTCATATACCAGAAATGTTTGAAGCTACTGACTGAATGAAAGGAGCTGGCATCTCACTCTCTTTGAATCTTCTTTATCATGCTAGGATTAACAGGAAAAAGCTAAAAATTTCAGAATTGCACCGTGCAATGTGGAGATATTACTGTTTGTGCATTTACAATATTCATTGATTTTTGCCATTGAAAAACATGTTTTTCATATACCAGAAATGTTTGAAGCTACTGACTGAATGAAAGGAGATGGCATCTCACTCTCTTTGAATCTTCTTTATCATGCTAGGATTAACAGGAAAAAGCTAAAAATTTCAGAATTGCACCGTGCAATGTGGAGATATTACTGTTTGTGCATTTACAATATTCATTGATTTTTGCCATTGAAAAACATGTTTTTCATATACCAGAAATGTTTGAAGCTACTGACTGAATGAAAGGAGCTGGCATCTCACTCTCTTTGAATCTTCTTTATCATGCTAGGATTAGCAGGAAAAAGCAAAAAATTTCAGAATTGCACCTTGCAATGTGGAGATATTACTGTTTGTGCATTTACAATATTCATTGATTTTTGCCATTGAAAAACATGTTTTTCATATACCAGAAATGTTTGAAGCTACTGACTGAATGAAAGGAGCTGGCATCTCACTCTCTTTGAATCTTCTTTATCATGCTAGGATTAACAGGAAAAAGCAAAAAATTTCAGAATTGCACCTTGCAATGTGGAGATATTACTGTTTGTGCATTTACAATATTCATTGATTTTTGCCATTGAAAAACGTCCAGAAATGTTTGAAGCTACTGACTGAATGAAAGGAGCTGGCATCTCACTCTCTTTGAATCTTTATCATGCTAGGATTAACAGGAAAAAGCTAAAAATTTCAGAATTGCACCGTGCAATGTGGAGATATTACTGTTTGTGCATTTACAATATTCATTGATTTTTGCCATTGAAAAACATGTTTTTCATATACCAGAAATGTTTGAAGCTACTGACTGAATGAAAGGAGCTGGCATCTCACTCTCTTTGAATCTTCTTTATCATGCTAGGATTAGCAGGAAAAAGCAAAAAATTTCAGAATTGCACCTTGCAATGTGGAGATATTACTGTTTGTGCATTTACAATATTCATTGATTTTTGCCATTGAAAAACATGTTTTTCATATACCAGAAATGTTTGAAGCTACTGACTGAATGAAAGGAGCTGGCATCTCACTCTCTTTGAATCTTCTTTATCATGCTAGGATTAACAGGAAAAAGCAAAAAATTTCAGAATTGCACCTTGCAATGTGGAGATATTACTGTTTGTGCATTTACAATATTCATTGATTTTTGCCATTGAAAAACATGTTTTTCATATACCAGAAATGTTTGAAGCTACTGACTGAATGAAAGGAGCTGGCATCTCACTCTCTTTGAATCTTCCTTATCATGCTAGGATTAACAGGAAAAAGCTAAAAATTTCAGAATTGCACCGTGCAATGTGGAGATATTACTGTTTGTGCATTTACAATATTCATTGATTTTTGCCATTGAAAAACATGTTTTTCATATACCAGAAATGTTTGAAGCTACTGACTGAATGAAAGGTGCTGGCATCTCACTTTGAATCTTCTTTATCATGCTAGGATTAGCAGGAAAAAGCAAACAATTTCAGAATTGCACCTTGCAATGTGGAGATATTACTGTTTGTGCATTTACAATATTCATTGATTTTTGCCATTGAAAAACATGTTTTTCATATACCAGAAATGTTTGAAGCTACTGACTGAATGAAAGGAGCTGGCATCTCACTCTCTTTGAATCTTCTTTATCATGCTAGGATTAGCAGGAAAAAGCAAAAAATTTCAGAATTGCACCTTGCAATGTGGAGATATTACTGTTTGTGCATTTACAATATTCATTGATTTTTGCCATTGAAAAACATGTTTTTCATATACCAGAAATGTTTGAAGCTACTGACTGAATGAAAGGAGCTGGCATCTCACTCTCTTTGAATCTTCTTTATCATGCTAGGATTAACAGGAAAAAGCAAAAAATTTCAGAATTGCACCTTGCAATGTGGAGATATTACTGTTTGTGCATTTACAATATTCATTGATTTTTGCCATTGAAAAACATGTTTTTCATATACCAGAAATGTTTGAAGCTACTGACTGAATGAAAGGAGCTGGCATCTCACTCTCTTTGAATCTTCTTTATCATGCTAGGATTAACAGGAAAAAGCTAAAAATTTCAGAATTGCACCGTGCAATGTGGAGATATTACTGTTTGTGCATTTACAATATTCATTGATTTTTGCCATTGAAAAACATGTTTTTCATATACCAGAAATGTTTGAAGCTACTGACTGAATGAAAGGAGCTGGCATCTCACTCTCTTTGAATCTTCTTTATCATGCTAGGATTAACAGGAAAAAGCAAAAAATTTCAGAATTGCACCTTGCAATGTGGAGATATTACTGTTTGTGCATTTACAATATTCATTGATTTTTGCCATTGAAAAACATGTTTTTCATATACCAGAAATGTTTGAAGCTACTGACTGAATGAAAGGAGCTGGCATCTCACTCTCTTTGAATCTTCTTTATCATGCTAGGATTAACAGGAAAAAGCTAAAAATTTCAGAATTGCACCGTGCAATGTGGAGATATTACTGTTTGTGCATTTACAATATTCATTGATTTTTGCCATTGAAAAACATGTTTTTCATATACCAGAAATGTTTGAAGCTACTGACTGAATGAAAGGAGCTGGCATCTCACTCTCTTTGAATCTTCTTTATCATGCTAGGATTAGCAGGAAAAAGCAAAAAATTTCAGAATTGCACCTTGCAATGTGGAGATATTACTGTTTGTGCATTTACAATATTCATTGATTTTTGCCATTGAAAAACATGTTTTTCATATACCAGAAATGTTTGAAGCTACTGACTGAATGAAAGGAGCTGGCATCTCACTCTCTTTGAATCTTTATCATGCTAGGATTAACAGGAAAAAGCTAAAAATTTCAGAATTGCACCGTGCAATGTGGAGATATTACTGTTTGTGCATTTACAATATTCATTGATTTTTGCCATTGAAAAACATGTTTTTCATATACCAGAAATGTTTGAAGCTACTGACTGAATGAAAGGAGCTGGCATCTCACTCTCTTTGAATCTTCTTTATCATGCTAGGATTAGCAGGAAAAAGCAAAAAATTTCAGAATTGCACCTTGCAATGTGGAGATATTACTGTTTGTGCATTTACAATATTCATTGATTTTTGCCATTGAAAAACATGTTTTTCATATACCAGAAATGTTTGAAGCTACTGACTGAATGAAAGGAGCTGGCATCTCACTCTCTTTGAATCTTCTTTATCATGCTAGGATTAACAGGAAAAAGCAAAAAATTTCAGAATTGCACCTTGCAATGTGGAGATATTACTGTTTGTGCATTTACAATATTCATTGATTTTTGCCATTGAAAAACATGTTTTTCATATACCAGAAATGTTTGAAGCTACTGACTGAATGAAAGGAGCTGGCATCTCACTCTCTTTGAATCTTCTTTATCATGCTAGGATTAACAGGAAAAAGCTAAAAATTTCAGAATTGCACCGTGCAATGTGGAGATATTACTGTTTGTGCATTTACAATATTCATTGATTTTTGCCATTGAAAAACATGTTTTTCATATACCAGAAATGTTTGAAGCTACTGACTGAATGAAAGGAGCTGGCATCTCACTCTCTTTGAATCTTCTTTATCATGCTAGGATTAGCAGGAAAAAGCAAAAAATTTCAGAATTGCACCTTGCAATGTGGAGATATTACTGTTTGTGCATTTACAATATTCATTGATTTTTGCCATTGAAAAACATGTTTTTCATATACCAGAAATGTTTGAAGCTACTGACTGAATGAAAGGAGCTGGCATCTCACTCCCTTTGAATCTTCCTTATCATGCTAGGATTAACAGGAAAAAGCAAAAAATTTCAGAATTGCACCTTGCAATGTGGAGATATTACTGTTTGTGCATTTACAATATTCATTGATTTTTGCCATTGAAAAACATGTTTTTCATATACCAGAAATGTTTGAAGCTACTGACTGAATGAAAGGAGCTGGCATCTCACTCTCTTTGAATCTTCTTTATCATGCTAGGATTAGCAGGAAAAAGCTAAAAATTTCAGAATTGCACCGTGCAATGTGGAGATATTACTGTTTGTGCATTTACAATATTCATTGATTTTTGCCATTGAAAAACATGTTTTTCATATACCAGAAATGTTTGAAGCTACTGACTGAATGAAAGGAGCTGGCATCTCACTCTCTTTGAATCTTCTTTATCATGCTAGGATTAGCAGGAAAAAGCAAAAAATTTCAGAATTGCTCCTTGCAATGTGGAGATATTACTGTTTGTGCATTTACAATATTCATTGATTTTTGCCATTGAAAAACATGTTTTTCATATACCAGAAATGTTTGAAGCTACTGACTGAATGAAAGGAGCTGGCATCTCACTCTCTTTGAATCTTCTTTATCATGCTAGGATTAACAGGAAAAAGCTAAAAATTTCAGAATTGCACCGTGCAATGTGGAGATATTACTGTTTGTGCATTTACAATATTCATTGATTTTTGCCATTGAAAAACATGTTTTTCATATACCAGAAATGTTTGAAGCTACTGACTGAATGAAAGGAGCTGGCATCTCACTCTCTTTGAATCTTCTTTATCATGCTAGGATTAACAGGAAAAAGCTAAAAATTTCAGAATTGCACCGTGCAATGTGGAGATATTACTTTGTGCATTTACAATATTCATTGATTTTTGCCATTGAAAAACATGTTTTTCATATACCAGAAATGTTTGAAGCTACTGACTGAATGAAAGGAGCTGGCATCTCACTCTCTTTGAATCTTCTTTATCATGCTAGGATTAGCAGGAAAAAGCAAAAAATTTCAGAATTGCACCTTGCAATGTGGAGATATTACTGTTTGTGCATTTACAATATTCATTGATTTTTGCCATTGAAAAACATGTTTTTCATATACCAGAAATGTTTGAAGCTACTGACTGAATGAAAGGAGCTGGCATCTCACTCTCTTTGAATCTTCTTTATCATGCTAGGATTAACAGGAAAAAGCAAAAAATTTCAGAATTGCACCTTGCAATGTGGAGATATTACTGTTTGTGCATTTACAATATTCATTGATTTTTGCCATTGAAAAACGTCCAGAAATGTTTGAAGCTACTGACTGAATGAAAGGAGCTGGCATCTCACTCTCTTTGAATCTTTATCATGCTAGGATTAACAGGAAAAACCTAAAAATTTCAGAATTGCACCGTGCAATGTGGAGATATTACTGTTTGTGCATTTACAATATTCATTGATTTTTGCCATTGAAAAACGTTTTTCATATACCAGAAATGTTTGAAGCTACTGACTGAATGAAAGGAGCTGGCATCTCACTCTCTTTGAATCTTCTTTATCATGCTAGGATTAGCAGGAAAAAGCAAAAAATTTCAGAATTGCACCTTGCAATGTGGAGATATTACTGTTTGTGCATTTACAATATTCATTGATTTTTGCCATTGAAAAACATGTTTTTCATATACCAGAAATGTTTGAAGCTACTGACTGAATGAAAGGAGCTGGCATCTCACTCTCTTTGAATCTTCTTTATCATGCTAGGATTAACAGGAAAAAGCAAAAAATTTCAGAATTGCACCTTGCAATGTGGAGATATTACTGTTTGTGCATTTACAATATTCATTGATTTTTGCCATTGAAAAACATGTTTTTCATATACCAGAAATGTTTGAAGCTACTGACTGAATGAAAGGAGCTGGCATCTCACTCTCTTTGAATCTTCCTTATCATGCTAGGATTAACAGGAAAAAGCTAAAAATTTCAGAATTGCACCGTGCAATGTGGAGATATTACTGTTTGTGCATTTACAATATTCATTGATTTTTGCCATTGAAAAACATGTTTTTCATATACCAGAAATGTTTGAAGCTACTGACTGAATGAAAGGAGCTGGCATCTCACTTTGAATCTTCTTTATCATGCTAGGATTAGCAGGAAAAAGCAAACAATTTCAGAATTGCACCTTGCAATGTGGAGATATTACTGTTTGTGCATTTACAATATTCATTGATTTTTGCCATTGAAAAACATGTTTTTCATATACCAGAAATGTTTGAAGCTACTGACTGAATGAAAGGAGCTGGCATCTCACTCTCTTTGAATCTTCTTTATCATGCTAGGATTAACAGGAAAAAGCTAAAAATTTCAGAATTGCACCGTGCAATGTGGAGATATTACTGTTTGTGCATTTACAATATTCATTGATTTTTGCCATTGAAAAACATGTTTTTCATATACCAGAAATGTTTGAAGCTACTGACTGAATGAAAGGAGCTGGCATCTCACTCTCTTTGAATCTTCTTTATCATGCTAGGATTAACAGGAAAAAGCAAAAAATTTCAGAATTGCACCTTGCAATGTGGAGATATTACTGTTTGTGCATTTACAATATTCATTGATTTTTGCCATTGAAAAACATGTTTTTCATATACCAGAAATGTTTGAAGCTACTGACTGAATGAAAGGAGCTGGCATCTCACTCTCTTTGAATCTTCTTTATCATGCTAGGATTAGCAGGAAAAAGCAAAAAATTTCAGAATTGCACCTTGCAATGTGGAGATATTACTGTTTGTGCATTTACAATATTCATTGATTTTTGCCATTGAAAAACATGTTTTTCATATACCAGAAATGTTTGAAGCTACTGACTGAATGAAAGGAGCTGGCATCTCACTTTGAATCTTCTTTATCATGCTAGGATTAGCAGGAAAAAGCAAACAATTTCAGAATTGCACCTTGCAATGTGGAGATATTACTGTTTGTGCATTTACAATATTCATTGATTTTTGCCATTGAAAAACATGTTTTTCATATACCAGAAATGTTTGAAGCTACTGACTGAATGAAAGGAGCTGGCATCTCACTCTCTTTGAATCTTCTTTATCATGCTAGGATTAACAGGAAAAAGCTAAAAATTTCAGAATTGCACCGTGCAATGTGGAGATATTACTGTTTGTGCATTTACAATATTCATTGATTTTTGCCATTGAAAAACATGTTTTTCATATACCAGAAATGTTTGAAGCTACTGACTGAATGAAAGGAGCTGGCATCTCACTCTCTTTGAATCTTCTTTATCATGCTAGGATTAGCAGGAAAAAGCAAAAAATTTCAGAATTGCACCTTGCAATGTGGAGATATTACTGTTTGTGCATTTACAATATTCATTGATTTTTGCCATTGAAAAACATGTTTTTCATATACCAGAAATGTTTGAAGCTACTGACTGAATGAAAGGAGCTGGCATCTCACTCTCTTTGAATCTTCTTTATCATGCTAGGATTAACAGGAAAAAGCAAAAAATTTCAGAATTGCACCCTGCAATGTGGAGATATTACTGTTTGTGCATTTACAATATTCATTGATTTTTGCCATTGAAAAACATGTTTTTCATATACCAGAAATGTTTGAAGCTACTGACTGAATGAAAGGAGCTGGCATCTCACTCTCTTTGAATCTTCTTTATCATGCTAGGATTAGCAGGAAAAAGCAAAAAATTTCAGAATTGCACCTTGCAATGTGGAGATATTACTGTTTGTGCATTTACAATATTCATTGATTTTTGCCATTGAAAAACATGTTTTTCATATACCAGAAATGTTTGAAGCTACTGACTGAATGAAAGGAGCTGGCATCTCACTCTCTTTGAATCTTCTTTATCATGCTAGGATTAACAGGAAAAAGCAAAAAATTTCAGAATTGCACCTTGCAATGTGGAGATATTACTGTTTGTGCATTTACAATATTCATTGATTTTTGCCATTGAAAAACATGTTTTTCATATACCAGAAATGTTTGAAGCTACTGACTGAATGAAAGGAGCTGGCATCTCACTCTCTTTGAATCTTCTTTATCATGCTAGGATTAACAGGAAAAAGCTAAAAATTTCAGAATTGCACCGTGCAATGTGGAGATATTTCTGTTTGTGCATTTACAATATTCATTGATTTTTGCCATTGAAAAACATGTTTTTCATATACCAGAAATGTTTGAAGCTACTGACTGAATGAAAGGAGCTGGCATCTCACTCTCTTTGAATCTTCTTTATCATGCTAGGATTAACAGGAAAAAGCAAAAAATTTCAGAATTGCACCTTGCAATGTGGAGATATTACTGTTTGTGCATTTACAATATTCATTGATTTTTGCCATTGAAAAACGTTTTTCATATACCAGAAATGTTTGAAGCTACTGACTGAATGAAAGGAGCTGGCATCTCACTCTCTTTGAATCTTCTTTATCATGCTAGGATTAACAGGAAAAAGCTAAAAATTTCAGAATTGCACCGTGCAATGTGGAGATATTACTGTTTGTGCATTTACAATATTCATTGATTTTTGCCATTGAAAAACATGTTTTTCATATACCAGAAATGTTTGAAGCTACTGACTGAATGAAAGGAGCTGGCATCTCACTCTCTTTGAATCTTCTTTATCATGCTAGGATTAGCAGGAAAAAGCAAAAAATTTCAGAATTGCACCTTGCAATGTGGAGATATTACTGTTTGTGCATTTACAATATTCATTGATTTTTGCCATTGAAAAACATGTTTTTCATATACCAGAAATGTTTGAAGCTACTGACTGAATGAAAGGAGCTGGCATCTCACTCTCTTTGAATCTTTATCATGCTAGGATTAACAGGAAAAAGCTAAAAATTTCAGAATTGCACCGTGCAATGTGGAGATATTACTGTTTGTGCATTTACAATATTCATTGATTTTTGCCATTGAAAAACATGTTTTTCATATACCAGAAATGTTTGAAGCTACTGACTGAATGAAAGGAGCTGGCATCTCACTCTCTTTGAATCTTCTTTATCATGCTAGGATTAGCAGGAAAAAGCAAAAAATTTCAGAATTGCACCTTGCAATGTGGAGATATTACTGTTTGTGCATTTACAATATTCATTGATTTTTGCCATTGAAAAACATGTTTTTCATATACCAGAAATGTTTGAAGCTACTGACTGAATGAAAGGAGCTGGCATCTCACTCTCTTTGAATCTTCTTTATCATGCTAGGATTAACAGGAAAAAGCAAAAAATTTCAGAATTGCACCTTGCAATGTGGAGATATTACTGTTTGTGCATTTACAATATTCATTGATTTTTGCCATTGAAAAACATGTTTTTCATATACCAGAAATGTTTGAAGCTACTGACTGAATGAAAGGAGCTGGCATCTCACTCTCTTTGAATCTTCTTTATCATGCTAGGATTAACAGGAAAAAGCTAAAAATTTCAGAATTGCACCGTGCAATGTGGAGATATTACTGTTTGTGCATTTACAATATTCATTGATTTTTGCCATTGAAAAACATGTTTTTCATATACCAGAAATGTTTGAAGCTACTGACTGAATGAAAGGAGCTGGCATCTCACTCTCTTTGAATCTTCTTTATCATGCTAGGATTAGCAGGAAAAAGCAAAAAATTTCAGAATTGCACCTTGCAATGTGGAGATATTACTGTTTGTGCATTTACAATATTCATTGATTTTTGCCATTGAAAAACATGTTTTTCATATACCAGAAATGTTTGAAGCTACTGACTGAATGAAAGGAGCTGGCATCTCACTCCCTTTGAATCTTCCTTATCATGCTAGGATTAACAGGAAAAAGCAAAAAATTTCAGAATTGCACCTTGCAATGTGGAGATATTACTGTTTGTGCATTTACAATATTCATTGATTTTTGCCATTGAAAAACATGTTTTTCATATACCAGAAATGTTTGAAGCTACTGACTGAATGAAAGGAGCTGGCATCTCACTCTCTTTGAATCTTCTTTATCATGCTAGGATTAGCAGGAAAAAGCTAAAAATTTCAGAATTGCACCGTGCAATGTGGAGATATTACTGTTTGTGCATTTACAATATTCATTGATTTTTGCCATTGAAAAACATGTTTTTCATATACCAGAAATGTTTGAAGCTACTGACTGAATGAAAGGAGCTGGCATCTCACTCTCTTTGAATCTTCTTTATCATGCTAGGATTAGCAGGAAAAAGCAAAAAATTTCAGAATTGCACCTTGCAATGTGGAGATATTACTGTTTGTGCATTTACAATATTCATTGATTTTTGCCATTGAAAAACATGTTTTTCATATACCAGAAATGTTTGAAGCTACTGACTGAATGAAAGGAGCTGGCATCTCACTCTCTTTGAATCTTCTTTATCATGCTAGGATTAGCAGGAAAAAGCTAAAAATTTCAGAATTGCACCGTGCAATGTGGAGATATTACTGTTTGTGCATTTACAATATTCATTGATTTTTGCCATTGAAAAACATGTTTTTCATATACCAGAAATGTTTGAAGCTACTGACTGAATGAAAGGAGCTGGCATCTCACTCTCTTTGAATCTTCTTTATCATGCTAGGATTAGCAGGAAAAAGCAAAAAATTTCAGAATTGCACCTTGCAATGTGGAGATATTACTGTTTGTGCATTTACAATATTCATTGATTTTTGCCATTGAAAAACATGTTTTTCATATACCAGAAATGTTTGAAGCTACTGACTGAATGAAAGGAGCTGGCATCTCACTCCCTTTGAATCTTCCTTATCATGCTAGGATTAACAGGAAAAAGCAAAAAATTTCAGAATTGCACCTTGCAATGTGGAGATATTACTGTTTGTGCATTTACAATATTCATTGATTTTTGCCATTGAAAAACATGTTTTTCATATACCAGAAATGTTTGAAGCTACTGACTGAATGAAAGGAGCTGGCATCTCACTCTCTTTGAATCTTCTTTATCATGCTAGGATTAGCAGGAAAAAGCTAAAAATTTCAGAATTGCACCGTGCAATGTGGAGATATTACTGTTTGTGCATTTACAATATTCATTGATTTTTGCCATTGAAAAACATGTTTTTCATATACCAGAAATGTTTGAAGCTACTGACTGAATGAAAGGAGCTGGCATCTCACTCTCTTTGAATCTTCTTTATCATGCTAGGATTAGCAGGAAAAAGCAAAAAATTTCAGAATTGCTCCTTGCAATGTGGAGATATTACTGTTTGTGCATTTACAATATTCATTGATTTTTGCCATTGAAAAACATGTTTTTCATATACCAGAAATGTTTGAAGCTACTGACTGAATGAAAGGAGCTGGCATCTCACTCTCTTTGAATCTTCTTTATCATGCTAGGATTAACAGGAAAAAGCTAAAAATTTCAGAATTGCACCGTGCAATGTGGAGATATTACTGTTTGTGCATTTACAATATTCATTGATTTTTGCCATTGAAAAACATGTTTTTCATATACCAGAAATGTTTGAAGCTACTGACTGAATGAAAGGAGCTGGCATCTCACTCTCTTTGAATCTTCTTTATCATGCTAGGATTAACAGGAAAAAGCTAAAAATTTCAGAATTGCACCGTGCAATGTGGAGATATTACTGTTTGTGCATTTACAATATTCATTGATTTTTGCCATTGAAAAACATGTTTTTCATATACCAGAAATGTTTGAAGCTACTGACTGAATGAAAGGAGCTGGCATCTCACTCTCTTTGAATCTTCTTTATCATGCTAGGATTAGCAGGAAAAAGCAAAAAATTTCAGAATTGCACCTTGCAATGTGGAGATATTACTGTTTGTGCATTTACAATATTCATTGATTTTTGCCATTGAAAAACATGTTTTTCATATACCAGAAATGTTTGAAGCTACTGACTGAATGAAAGGAGCTGGCATCTCACTCTCTTTGAATCTTCTTTATCATGCTAGGATTAACAGGAAAAAGCAAAAAATTTCAGAATTGCACCTTGCAATGTGGAGATATTACTGTTTGTGCATTTACAATATTCATTGATTTTTGCCATTGAAAAACGTCCAGAAATGTTTGAAGCTACTGACTGAATGAAAGGAGCTGGCATCTCACTCTCTTTGAATCTTTATCATGCTAGGATTAACAGGAAAAAGCTAAAAATTTCAGAATTGCACCGTGCAATGTGGAGATATTACTGTTTGCGCATTTACAATATTCATTGATTTTTGCCATTGAAAAACATGTTTTTCATATACCAGAAATGTTTGAAGCTACTGACTGAATGAAAGGAGCTGGCATCTCACTCTCTTTGAATCTTCTTTATCATGCTAGGATTAGCAGGAAAAAGCAAAAAATTTCAGAATTGCACCTTGCAATGTGGAGATATTACTGTTTGTGCATTTACAATATTCATTGATTTTTGCCATTGAAAAACATGTTTTTCATATACCAGAAATGTTTGAAGCTACTGACTGAATGAAAGGAGCTGGCATCTCACTCTCTTTGAATCTTCTTTATCATGCTAGGATTAACAGGAAAAAGCAAAAAATTTCAGAATTGCACCTTGCAATGTGGAGATATTACTGTTTGTGCATTTACAATATTCATTGATTTTTGCCATTGAAAAACATGTTTTTCATATACCAGAAATGTTTGAAGCTACTGACTGAATGAAAGGAGCTGGCATCTCACTCTCTTTGAATCTTCCTTATCATGCTAGGATTAACAGGAAAAAGCTAAAAATTTCAGAATTGCACCGTGCAATGTGGAGATATTACTGTTTGTGCATTTACAATATTCATTGATTTTTGCCATTGAAAAACATGTTTTTCATATACCAGAAATGTTTGAAGCTACTGACTGAATGAAAGGAGCTGGCATCTCACTTTGAATCTTCTTTATCATGCTAGGATTAGCAGGAAAAAGCAAACAATTTCAGAATTGCACCTTGCAATGTGGAGATATTACTGTTTGTGCATTTACAATATTCATTGATTTTTGCCATTGAAAAACATGTTTTTCATATACCAGAAATGTTTGAAGCTACTGACTGAATGAAAGGAGCTGGCATCTCACTCTCTTTGAATCTTCTTTATCATGCTAGGATTAGCAGGAAAAAGTAAAAAATTTCAGAATTGCACCTTGCAATGTGGAGATATTACTGTTTGTGCATTTACAATATTCATTGATTTTTGCCATTGAAAAACATGTTTTTCATATACCAGAAATGTTTGAAGCTACTGACTGAATGAAAGGAGCTGGCATCTCACTCTCTTTGAATCTTCTTTATCATGCTAGGATTAACAGGAAAAAGCAAAAAATTTCAGAATTGCACCTTGCAATGTGGAGATATTACTGTTTGTGCATTTACAATATTCATTGATTTTTGCCATTGAAAAACATGTTTTTCATATACCAGAAATGTTTGAAGCTACTGACTGAATGAAAGGAGCTGGCATCTCACTCTCTTTGAATCTTCTTTATCATGCTAGGATTAACAGGAAAAAGCTAAAAATTTCAGAATTGCACCGTGCAATGTGGAGATATTACTGTTTGTGCATTTACAATATTCATTGATTTTTGCCATTGAAAAACATGTTTTTCATATACCAGAAATGTTTGAAGCTACTGACTGAATGAAAGGAGCTGGCATCTCACTCTCTTTGAATCTTCTTTATCATGCTAGGATTAGCAGGAAAAAGCAAAAAATTTCAGAATTGCTCCTTGCAATGTGGAGATATTACTGTTTGTGCATTTACAATATTCATTGATTTTTGCCATTGAAAAACATGTTTTTCATATACCAGAAATGTTTGAAGCTACTGACTGAATGAAAGGAGCTGGCATCTCACTCTCTTTGAATCTTCTTTATCATGCTAGGATTAACAGGAAAAAGCTAAAAATTTCAGAATTGCACCGTGCAATGTGGAGATATTACTGTTTGTGCATTTACAATATTCATTGATTTTTGCCATTGAAAAACATGTTTTTCATATACCAGAAATGTTTGAAGCTACTGACTGAATGAAAGGAGCTGGCATCTCACTCTCTTTGAATCTTCTTTATCATGCTAGGATTAACAGGAAAAAGCTAAAAATTTCAGAATTGCACCGTGCAATGTGGAGATATTACTGTTTGTGCATTTACAATATTCATTGATTTTTGCCATTGAAAAACATGTTTTTCATATACCAGAAATGTTTGAAGCTACTGACTGAATGAAAGGAGCTGGCATCTCACTCTCTTTGAATCTTCTTTATCATGCTAGGATTAGCAGGAAAAAGCAAAAAATTTCAGAATTGCACCTTGCAATGTGGAGATATTACTGTTTGTGCATTTACAATATTCATTGATTTTTGCCATTGAAAAACATGTTTTTCATATACCAGAAATGTTTGAAGCTACTGACTGAATGAAAGGAGCTGGCATCTCACTCTCTTTGAATCTTCTTTATCATGCTAGGATTAACAGGAAAAAGCAAAAAATTTCAGAATTGCACCTTGCAATGTGGAGATATTACTGTTTGTGCATTTACAATATTCATTGATTTTTGCCATTGAAAAATGTCCAGAAATGTTTGAAGCTACTGACTGAATGAAAGGAGCTGGCATCTCACTCTCTTTGAATCTTTATCATGCTAGGATTAACAGGAAAAAGCTAAAAATTTCAGAATTGCACCGTGCAATGTGGAGATATTACTGTTTGCGCATTTACAATATTCATTGATTTTTGCCATTGAAAAACATGTTTTTCATATACCAGAAATGTTTGAAGCTACTGACTGAATGAAAGGAGCTGGCATCTCACTCTCTTTGAATCTTCTTTATCATGCTAGGATTAGCAGGAAAAAGCAAAAAATTTCAGAATTGCACCTTGCAATGTGGAGATATTACTGTTTGTGCATTTACAATATTCATTGATTTTTGCCATTGAAAAACATGTTTTTCATATACCAGAAATGTTTGAAGCTACTGACTGAATGAAAGGAGCTGGCATCTCACTCTCTTTGAATCTTCTTTATCATGCTAGGATTAACAGGAAAAAGCAAAAAATTTCAGAATTGCACCTTGCAATGTGGAGATATTACTGTTTGTGCATTTACAATATTCATTGATTTTTGCCATTGAAAAACATGTTTTTCATATACCAGAAATGTTTGAAGCTACTGACTGAATGAAAGGAGCTGGCATCTCACTCTCTTTGAATCTTCCTTATCATGCTAGGATTAACAGGAAAAAGCTAAAAATTTCAGAATTGCACCATGCAATGTGGAGATATTACTGTTTGTGCATTTACAATATTCATTGATTTTTGCCATTGAAAAACATGTTTTTCATATACCAGAAATGTTTGAAGCTACTGACTGAATGAAAGGAGCTGGCATCTCACTTTGAATCTTCTTCATCATGCTAGGATTAGCAGGAAAAAGCAAACAATTTCAGAATTGCACCTTGCAATGTGGAGATATTACTGTTTGTGCATTTACAATATTCATTGATTTTTGCCATTGAAAAACATGTTTTTCATATACCAGAAATGTTTGAAGCTACTGACTGAATGAAAGGAGCTGGCATCTCACTCTCTTTGAATCTTCTTTATCATGCTAGGATTAGCAGGAAAAAGCAAAAAATTTCAGAATTGCACCTTGCAATGTGGAGATATTACTGTTTGTGCATTTACAATATTCATTGATTTTTGCCATTGAAAAACATGTTTTTCATATACCAGAAATGTTTGAAGCTACTGACTGAATGAAAGGAGCTGGCATCTCACTCTCTTTGAATCTTCTTTATCATGCTAGGATTAGCAGGAAAAAGCAAAAAATTTCAGAATTGCACCTTGCAATGTGGAGATATTACTGTTTGTGCATTTACAATATTCATTGATTTTTGCCATTGAAAAACATGTTTTTCATATACCAGAAATGTTTGAAGCTACTGACTGAATGAAAGGAGCTGGCATCTCACTCTCTTTGAATCTTTATCATGCTAGGATTAACAGGAAAAAGCTAAAAATTTCAGAATTGCACCGTGCAATGTGGAGATATTACTGTTTGTGCATTTACAATATTCATTGATTTTTGCCATTGAAAAACATGTTTTTCATATACCAGAAATGTTTGAAGCTACTGACTGAATGAAAGGAGCTGGCATCTCACTCTCTTTGAATCTTCTTTATCATGCTAGGATTAGCAGGAAAAAGCAAAAAATTTCAGAATTGCACCTTGCAATGTGGAGATATTACTGTTTGTGCATTTACAATATTCATTGATTTTTGCCATTGAAAAACATGTTTTTCATATACCAGAAATGTTTGAAGCTACTGACTGAATGAAAGGAGCTGGCATCTCACTCTCTTTGAATCTTCTTTATCATGCTAGGATTAACAGGAAAAAGCAAAAAATTTCAGAATTGCACCTTGCAATGTGGAGATATTACTGTTTGTGCATTTACAATATTCATTGATTTTTGCCATTGAAAAACATGTTTTTCATATACCAGAAATGTTTGAAGCTACTGACTGAATGAAAGGAGCTGGCATCTCACTCTCTTTGAATCTTCTTTATCATGCTAGGATTAACAGGAAAAAGCTAAAAATTTCAGAATTGCACCATGCAATGTGGAGATATTACTGTTTGTGCATTTACAATATTCATTGATTTTTGCCATTGAAAAACATGTTTTTCATATACCAGAAATGTTTGAAGCTACTGACTGAATGAAAGGAGCTGGCATCTCACTCTCTTTGAATCTTCTTTATCATGCTAGGATTAACAGGAAAAAGCTAAAAATTTCAGAATTGCACCGTGCAATGTGGAGATATTACTGTTTGTGCATTTACAATATTCATTGATTTTTGCCATTGAAAAACATGTTTTTCATATACCAGAAATGTTTGAAGCTACTGACTGAATGAAAGGAGCTGGCATCTCACTCTCTTTGAATCTTCTTTATCATGCTAGGATTAACAGGAAAAAGCAAAAAATTTCAGAATTGCACCTTGCAATGTGGAGATATTACTGTTTGTGCATTTACAATATTCATTGATTTTTGCCATTGAAAAACATGTTTTTCATATACCAGAAATGTTTGAAGCTACTGACTGAATGAAAGGAGCTGGCATCTCACTCTCTTTGAATCTTCTTTATCATGCTAGGATTAGCAGGAAAAAGCAAAAAATTTCAGAATTGCACCTTGCAATGTGGAGATATTACTGTTTGTGCATTTACAATATTCATTGATTTTTGCCATTGAAAAACATGTTTTTCATATACCAGAAATGTTTGAAGCTACTGACTGAATGAAAGGAGCTGGCATCTCACTTTGAATCTTCTTTATCATGCTAGGATTAGCAGGAAAAAGCAAACAATTTCAGAATTGCACCTTGCAATGTGGAGATATTACTGTTTGTGCATTTACAATATTCATTGATTTTTGCCATTGAAAAACATGTTTTTCATATACCAGAAATGTTTGAAGCTACTGACTGAATGAAAGGAGCTGGCATCTCACTCTCTTTGAATCTTCTTTATCATGCTAGGATTAACAGGAAAAAGCTAAAAATTTCAGAATTGCACCGTGCAATGTGGAGATATTACTGTTTGTGCATTTACAATATTCATTGATTTTTGCCATTGAAAAACATGTTTTTCATATACCAGAAATGTTTGAAGCTACTGACTGAATGAAAGGAGCTGGCATCTCACTCTCTTTGAATCTTCTTTATCATGCTAGGATTAGCAGGAAAAAGCAAAAAATTTCAGAATTGCACCTTGCAATGTGGAGATATTACTGTTTGTGCATTTACAATATTCATTGATTTTTGCCATTGAAAAACATGTTTTTCATATACCAGAAATGTTTGAAGCTACTGACTGAATGAAAGGAGCTGGCATCTCACTCTCTTTGAATCTTCTTTATCATGCTAGGATTAACAGGAAAAAGCAAAAAATTTCAGAATTGCACCCTGCAATGTGGAGATATTACTGTTTGTGCATTTACAATATTCATTGATTTTTGCCATTGAAAAACGTTTTTCATATACCAGAAATGTTTGAAGCTACTGACTGAATGAAAGGAGCTGGCATCTCACTCTCTTTGAATCTTCTTTATCATGCTAGGATTAGCAGGAAAAAGCAAAAAATTTCAGAATTGCACCTTGCAATGTGGAGATATTACTGTTTGTGCATTTACAATATTCATTGATTTTTGCCATTGAAAAACATGTTTTTCATATACCAGAAATGTTTGAAGCTACTGACTGAATGAAAGGAGCTGGCATCTCACTCTCTTTGAATCTTCTTTATCATGCTAGGATTAACAGGAAAAAGCAAAAAATTTCAGAATTGCACCTTGCAATGTGGAGATATTACTGTTTGTGCATTTACAATATTCATTGATTTTTGCCATTGAAAAACATGTTTTTCATATACCAGAAATGTTTGAAGCTACTGACTGAATGAAAGGAGCTGGCATCTCACTCTCTTTGAATCTTCTTTATCATGCTAGGATTAACAGGAAAAAGCTAAAAATTTCAGAATTGCACCGTGCAATGTGGAGATATTACTGTTTGTGCATTTACAATATTCATTGATTTTTGCCATTGAAAAACATGTTTTTCATATACCAGAAATGTTTGAAGCTACTGACTGAATGAAAGGAGCTGGCATCTCACTCTCTTTGAATCTTCTTTATCATGCTAGGATTAACAGGAAAAAGCAAAAAATTTCAGAATTGCACCTTGCAATGTGGAGATATTACTGTTTGTGCATTTACAATATTCATTGATTTTTGCCATTGAAAAACGTTTTTCATATACCAGAAATGTTTGAAGCTACTGACTGAATGAAAGGAGCTGGCATCTCACTCTCTTTGAATCTTCTTTATCATGCTAGGATTAACAGGAAAAAGCTAAAAATTTCAGAATTGCACCGTGCAATGTGGAGATATTACTGTTTGTGCATTTACAATATTCATTGATTTTTGCCATTGAAAAACATGTTTTTCATATACCAGAAATGTTTGAAGCTACTGACTGAATGAAAGGAGCTGGCATCTCACTCTCTTTGAATCTTCTTTATCATGCTAGGATTAGCAGGAAAAAGCAAAAAATTTCAGAATTGCACCTTGCAATGTGGAGATATTACTGTTTGTGCATTTACAATATTCATTGATTTTTGCCATTGAAAAACATGTTTTTCATATACCAGAAATGTTTGAAGCTACTGACTGAATGAAAGGAGCTGGCATCTCACTCTCTTTGAATCTTTATCATGCTAGGATTAACAGGAAAAAGCTAAAAATTTCAGAATTGCACCGTGCAATGTGGAGATATTACTGTTTGTGCATTTACAATATTCATTGATTTTTGCCATTGAAAAACATGTTTTTCATATACCAGAAATGTTTGAAGCTACTGACTGAATGAAAGGAGCTGGCATCTCACTCTCTTTGAATCTTCTTTATCATGCTAGGATTAGCAGGAAAAAGCAAAAAATTTCAGAATTGCACCTTGCAATGTGGAGATATTACTGTTTGTGCATTTACAATATTCATTGATTTTTGCCATTGAAAAACATGTTTTTCATATACCAGAAATGTTTGAAGCTACTGACTGAATGAAAGGAGCTGGCATCTCACTCTCTTTGAATCTTCTTTATCATGCTAGGATTAACAGGAAAAAGCAAAAAATTTCAGAATTGCACCTTGCAATGTGGAGATATTACTGTTTGTGCATTTACAATATTCATTGATTTTTGCCATTGAAAAACATGTTTTTCATATACCAGAAATGTTTGAAGCTACTGACTGAATGAAAGGAGCTGGCATCTCACTCTCTTTGAATCTTCTTTATCATGCTAGGATTAACAGGAAAAAGCTAAAAATTTCAGAATTGCACCGTGCAATGTGGAGATATTACTGTTTGTGCATTTACAATATTCATTGATTTTTGCCATTGAAAAACATGTTTTTCATATACCAGAAATGTTTGAAGCTACTGACTGAATGAAAGGAGCTGGCATCTCACTCTCTTTGAATCTTCTTTATCATGCTAGGATTAGCAGGAAAAAGCAAAAAATTTCAGAATTGCACCTTGCAATGTGGAGATATTACTGTTTGTGCATTTACAATATTCATTGATTTTTGCCATTGAAAAACATGTTTTTCATATACCAGAAATGTTTGAAGCTACTGACTGAATGAAAGGAGCTGGCATCTCACTCCCTTTGAATCTTCCTTATCATGCTAGGATTAACAGGAAAAAGCAAAAAATTTCAGAATTGCACCTTGCAATGTGGAGATATTACTGTTTGTGCATTTACAATATTCATTGATTTTTGCCATTGAAAAACATGTTTTTCATATACCAGAAATGTTTGAAGCTACTGACTGAATGAAAGGAGCTGGCATCTCACTCTCTTTGAATCTTCTTTATCATGCTAGGATTAGCAGGAAAAAGCTAAAAATTTCAGAATTGCACCGTGCAATGTGGAGATATTACTGTTTGTGCATTTACAATATTCATTGATTTTTGCCATTGAAAAACATGTTTTTCATATACCAGAAATGTTTGAAGCTACTGACTGAATGAAAGGAGCTGGCATCTCACTCTCTTTGAATCTTCTTTATCATGCTAGGATTAGCAGGAAAAAGCAAAAAATTTCAGAATTGCTCCTTGCAATGTGGAGATATTACTGTTTGTGCATTTACAATATTCATTGATTTTTGCCATTGAAAAACATGTTTTTCATATACCAGAAATGTTTGAAGCTACTGACTGAATGAAAGGAGCTGGCATCTCACTCTCTTTGAATCTTCTTTATCATGCTAGGATTAACAGGAAAAAGCTAAAAATTTCAGAATTGCACCGTGCAATGTGGAGATATTACTGTTTGTGCATTTACAATATTCATTGATTTTTGCCATTGAAAAACATGTTTTTCATATACCAGAAATGTTTGAAGCTACTGACTGAATGAAAGGAGCTGGCATCTCACTCTCTTTGAATCTTCTTTATCATGCTAGGATTAACAGGAAAAAGCTAAAAATTTCAGAATTGCACCGTGCAATGTGGAGATATTACTGTTTGTGCATTTACAATATTCATTGATTTTTGCCATTGAAAAACATGTTTTTCATATACCAGAAATGTTTGAAGCTACTGACTGAATGAAAGGAGCTGGCATCTCACTCTCTTTGAATCTTCTTTATCATGCTAGGATTAGCAGGAAAAAGCAAAAAATTTCAGAATTGCACCTTGCAATGTGGAGATATTACTGTTTGTGCATTTACAATATTCATTGATTTTTGCCATTGAAAAACATGTTTTTCATATACCAGAAATGTTTGAAGCTACTGACTGAATGAAAGGAGCTGGCATCTCACTCTCTTTGAATCTTCTTTATCATGCTAGGATTAACAGGAAAAAGCAAAAAATTTCAGAATTGCACCTTGCAATGTGGAGATATTACTGTTTGTGCATTTACAATATTCATTGATTTTTGCCATTGAAAAACGTCCAGAAATGTTTGAAGCTACTGACTGAATGAAAGGAGCTGGCATCTCACTCTCTTTGAATCTTTATCATGCTAGGATTAACAGGAAAAAGCTAAAAATTTCAGAATTGCACCTTGCAATGTGGAGATATTACTGTTTGCGCATTTACAATATTCATTGATTTTTGCCATTGAAAAACATGTTTTTCATATACCAGAAATGTTTGAAGCTACTGACTGAATGAAAGGAGCTGGCATCTCACTCTCTTTGAATCTTCTTTATCATGCTAGGATTAGCAGGAAAAAGCAAAAAATTTCAGAATTGCACCTTGCAATGTGGAGATATTACTGTTTGTGCATTTACAATATTCATTGATTTTTGCCATTGAAAAACATGTTTTTCATATACCAGAAATGTTTGAAGCTACTGACTGAATGAAAGGAGCTGGCATCTCACTCTCTTTGAATCTTCTTTATCATGCTAGGATTAACAGGAAAAAGCAAAAAATTTCAGAATTGCACCTTGCAATGTGGAGATATTACTGTTTGTGCATTTACAATATTCATTGATTTTTGCCATTGAAAAACATGTTTTTCATATACCAGAAATGTTTGAAGCTACTGACTGAATGAAAGGAGCTGGCATCTCACTCTCTTTGAATCTTCCTTATCATGCTAGGATTAACAGGAAAAAGCTAAAAATTTCAGAATTGCACCGTGCAATGTGGAGATATTACTGTTTGTGCATTTACAATATTCATTGATTTTTGCCATTGAAAAACATGTTTTTCATATACCAGAAATGTTTGAAGCTACTGACTGAATGAAAGGAGCTGGCATCTCACTTTGAATCTTCTTTATCATGCTAGGATTAGCAGGAAAAAGCAAACAATTTCAGAATTGCACCTTGCAATGTGGAGATATTACTGTTTGTGCATTTACAATATTCATTGATTTTTGCCATTGAAAAACATGTTTTTCATATACCAGAAATGTTTGAAGCTACTGACTGAATGAAAGGAGCTGGCATCTCACTCTCTTTGAATCTTCTTTATCATGCTAGGATTAGCAGGAAAAAGTAAAAAATTTCAGAATTGCACCTTGCAATGTGGAGATATTACTGTTTGTGCATTTACAATATTCATTGATTTTTGCCATTGAAAAACATGTTTTTCATATACCAGAAATGTTTGAAGCTACTGACTGAATGAAAGGAGCTGGCATCTCACTCTCTTTGAATCTTCTTTATCATGCTAGGATTAACAGGAAAAAGCAAAAAATTTCAGAATTGCACCTTGCAATGTGGAGATATTACTGTTTGTGCATTTACAATATTCATTGATTTTTGCCATTGAAAAACATGTTTTTCATATACCAGAAATGTTTGAAGCTACTGACTGAATGAAAGGAGCTGGCATCTCACTCTCTTTGAATCTTCTTTATCATGCTAGGATTAACAGGAAAAAGCTAAAAATTTCAGAATTGCACCGTGCAATGTGGAGATATTACTGTTTGTGCATTTACAATATTCATTGATTTTTGCCATTGAAAAACATGTTTTTCATATACCAGAAATGTTTGAAGCTACTGACTGAATGAAAGGAGCTGGCATCTCACTCTCTTTGAATCTTCTTTATCATGCTAGGATTAGCAGGAAAAAGCAAAAAATTTCAGAATTGCACCTTGCAATGTGGAGATATTACTGTTTGTGCATTTACAATATTCATTGATTTTTGCCATTGAAAAACATGTTTTTCATATACCAGAAATGTTTGAAGCTACTGACTGAATGAAAGGAGCTGGCATCTCACTCCCTTTGAATCTTCCTTATCATGCTAGGATTAACAGGAAAAAGCAAAAAATTTCAGAATTGCACCTTGCAATGTGGAGATATTACTGTTTGTGCATTTACAATATTCATTGATTTTTGCCATTGAAAAACATGTTTTTCATATACCAGAAATGTTTGAAGCTACTGACTGAATGAAAGGAGCTGGCATCTCACTCTCTTTGAATCTTCTTTATCATGCTAGGATTAGCAGGAAAAAGCTAAAAATTTCAGAATTGCACCGTGCAATGTGGAGATATTACTGTTTGTGCATTTACAATATTCATTGATTTTTGCCATTGAAAAACATGTTTTTCATATACCAGAAATGTTTGAAGCTACTGACTGAATGAAAGGAGCTGGCATCTCACTCTCTTTGAATCTTCTTTATCATGCTAGGATTAGCAGGAAAAAGCAAAAAATTTCAGAATTGCTCCTTGCAATGTGGAGATATTACTGTTTGTGCATTTACAATATTCATTGATTTTTGCCATTGAAAAACATGTTTTTCATATACCAGAAATGTTTGAAGCTACTGACTGAATGAAAGGAGCTGGCATCTCACTCTCTTTGAATCTTCTTTATCATGCTAGGATTAACAGGAAAAAGCTAAAAATTTCAGAATTGCACCGTGCAATGTGGAGATATTACTGTTTGTGCATTTACAATATTCATTGATTTTTGCCATTGAAAAACATGTTTTTCATATACCAGAAATGTTTGAAGCTACTGACTGAATGAAAGGAGCTGGCATCTCACTCTCTTTGAATCTTCTTTATCATGCTAGGATTAACAGGAAAAAGCTAAAAATTTCAGAATTGCACCGTGCAATGTGGAGATATTACTGTTTGTGCATTTACAATATTCATTGATTTTTGCCATTGAAAAACATGTTTTTCATATACCAGAAATGTTTGAAGCTACTGACTGAATGAAAGGAGCTGGCATCTCACTCTCTTTGAATCTTCTTTATCATGCTAGGATTAGCAGGAAAAAGCAAAAAATTTCAGAATTGCACCTTGCAATGTGGAGATATTACTGTTTGTGCATTTACAATATTCATTGATTTTTGCCATTGAAAAACATGTTTTTCATATACCAGAAATGTTTGAAGCTACTGACTGAATGAAAGGAGCTGGCATCTCACTCTCTTTGAATCTTCTTTATCATGCTAGGATTAACAGGAAAAAGCAAAAAATTTCAGAATTGCACCTTGCAATGTGGAGATATTACTGTTTGTGCATTTACAATATTCATTGATTTTTGCCATTGAAAAATGTGCAGAAATGTTTGAAGCTACTGACTGAATGAAAGGAGCTGGCATCTCACTCTCTTTGAATCTTTATCATGCTAGGATTAACAGGAAAAAGCTAAAAATTTCAGAATTGCACCGTGCAATGTGGAGATATTACTGTTTGCGCATTTACAATATTCATTGATTTTTGCCATTGAAAAACATGTTTTTCATATACCAGAAATGTTTGAAGCTACTGACTGAATGAAAGGAGCTGGCATCTCACTCTCTTTGAATCTTCTTTATCATGCTAGGATTAGCAGGAAAAAGCAAAAAATTTCAGAATTGCACCTTGCAATGTGGAGATATTACTGTTTGTGCATTTACAATATTCATTGATTTTTGCCATTGAAAAACATGTTTTTCATATACCAGAAATGTTTGAAGCTACTGACTGAATGAAAGGAGCTGGCATCTCACTCTCTTTGAATCTTCTTTATCATGCTAGGATTAACAGGAAAAAGCAAAAAATTTCAGAATTGCACCTTGCAATGTGGAGATATTACTGTTTGTGCATTTACAATATTCATTGATTTTTGCCATTGAAAAACATGTTTTTCATATACCAGAAATGTTTGAAGCTACTGACTGAATGAAAGGAGCTGGCATCTCACTTTGAATCTTCTTCATCATGCTAGGATTAGCAGGAAAAAGCAAACAATTTCAGAATTGCACCTTGCAATGTGGAGATATTACTGTTTGTGCATTTACAATATTCATTGATTTTTGCCATTGAAAAACATGTTTTTCATATACCAGAAATGTTTGAAGCTACTGACTGAATGAAAGGAGCTGGCATCTCACTCTCTTTGAATCTTCTTTATCATGCTAGGATTAACAGGAAAAAGCTAAAAATTTCAGAATTGCACCGTGCAATGTGGAGATATTACTGTTTGTGCATTTACAATATTCATTGATTTTTGCCATTGAAAAACATGTTTTTCATATACCAGAAATGTTTGAAGCTACTGACTGAATGAAAGGAGCTGGCATCTCACTCTCTTTGAATCTTCTTTATCATGCTAGGATTAGCAGGAAAAAGCAAAAAATTTCAGAATTGCACCTTGCAATGTGGAGATATTACTGTTTGTGCATTTACAATATTCATTGATTTTTGCCATTGAAAAACATGTTTTTCATATACCAGAAATGTTTGAAGCTACTGACTGAATGAAAGGAGCTGGCATCTCACTCTCTTTGAATCTTCTTTATCATGCTAGGATTAACAGGAAAAAGCAAAAAATTTCAGAATTGCACCTTGCAATGTGGAGATATTACTGTTTGTGCATTTACAATATTCATTGATTTTTGCCATTGAAAAACATGTTTTTCATATACCAGAAATGTTTGAAGCTACTGACTGAATGAAAGGAGCTGGCATCTCACTCTCTTTGAATCTTCTTTATCATGCTAGGATTAGCAGGAAAAAGCAAAAAATTTCAGAATTGCACCTTGCAATGTGGAGATATTACTGTTTGTGCATTTACAATATTCATTGATTTTTGCCATTGAAAAACATGTTTTTCATATACCAGAAATGTTTGAAGCTACTGACTGAATGAAAGGAGCTGGCATCTCACTCTCTTTGAATCTTCTTTATCATGCTAGGATTAGCAGGAAAAAGCAAAAAATTTCAGAATTGCACCTTGCAATGTGGAGATATTACTGTTTGTGCATTTACAATATTCATTGATTTTTGCCATTGAAAAACATGTTTTTCATATACCAGAAATGTTTGAAGCTACTGACTGAATGAAAGGAGCTGGCATCTCACTCTCTTTGAATCTTCTTTATCATGCTAGGATTAACAGGAAAAAGCTAAAAATTTCAGAATTGCACCGTGCAATGTGGAGATATTACTGTTTGTGCATTTACAATATTCATTGATTTTTGCCATTGAAAAACATGTTTTTCATATACCAGAAATGTTTGAAGCTACTGACTGAATGAAAGGAGCTGGCATCTCACTCTCTTTGAATCTTCTTTATCATGCTAGGATTAGCAGGAAAAAGCAAAAAATTTCAGAATTGCACCTTGCAATGTGGAGATATTACTGTTTGTGCATTTACAATATTCATTGATTTTTGCCATTGAAAAACATGTTTTTCATATACCAGAAATGTTTGAAGCTACTGACTGAATGAAAGGAGCTGGCATCTCACTCTCTTTGAATCTTTATCATGCTAGGATTAACAGGAAAAAGCTAAAAATTTCAGAATTGCACCGTGCAATGTGGAGATATTACTGTTTGTGCATTTACAATATTCATTGATTTTTGCCATTGAAAAACATGTTTTTCATATACCAGAAATGTTTGAAGCTACTGACTGAATGAAAGGAGCTGGCATCTCACTCTCTTTGAATCTTCTTTATCATGCTAGGATTAGCAGGAAAAAGCAAAAAATTTCAGAATTGCACCTTGCAATGTGGAGATATTACTGTTTGTGCATTTACAATATTCATTGATTTTTGCCATTGAAAAACATGTTTTTCATATACCAGAAATGTTTGAAGCTACTGACTGAATGAAAGGAGCTGGCATCTCACTCTCTTTGAATCTTCTTTATCATGCTAGGATTAACAGGAAAAAGCAAAAAATTTCAGAATTGCACCTTGCAATGTGGAGATATTACTGTTTGTGCATTTACAATATTCATTGATTTTTGCCATTGAAAAACATGTTTTTCATATACCAGAAATGTTTGAAGCTACTGACTGAATGAAAGGAGCTGGCATCTCACTCTCTTTGAATCTTCTTTATCATGCTAGGATTAACAGGAAAAAGCTAAAAATTTCAGAATTGCACCATGCAATGTGGAGATATTACTGTTTGTGCATTTACAATATTCATTGATTTTTGCCATTGAAAAACATGTTTTTCATATACCAGAAATGTTTGAAGCTACTGACTGAATGAAAGGAGCTGGCATCTCACTCTCTTTGAATCTTCTTTATCATGCTAGGATTAGCAGGAAAAAGCAAAAAATTTCAGAATTGCACCTTGCAATGTGGAGATATTACTGTTTGTGCATTTACAATATTCATTGATTTTTGCCATTGAAAAACATGTTTTTCATATACCAGAAATGTTTGAAGCTACTGACTGAATGAAAGGAGCTGGCATCTCACTCCCTTTGAATCTTCCTTATCATGCTAGGATTAACAGGAAAAAGCAAAAAATTTCAGAATTGCACCTTGCAATGTGGAGATATTACTGTTTGTGCATTTACAATATTCATTGATTTTTGCCATTGAAAAACATGTTTTTCATATACCAGAAATGTTTGAAGCTACTGACTGAATGAAAGGAGCTGGCATCTCACTCTCTTTGAATCTTCTTTATCATGCTAGGATTAGCAGGAAAAAGCTAAAAATTTCAGAATTGCACCGTGCAATGTGGAGATATTACTGTTTGTGCATTTACAATATTCATTGATTTTTGCCATTGAAAAACATGTTTTTCATATACCAGAAATGTTTGAAGCTACTGACTGAATGAAAGGAGCTGGCATCTCACTCTCTTTGAATCTTCTTTATCATGCTAGGATTAGCAGGAAAAAGCAAAAAATTTCAGAATTGCTCCTTGCAATGTGGAGATATTACTGTTTGTGCATTTACAATATTCATTGATTTTTGCCATTGAAAAACATGTTTTTCATATACCAGAAATGTTTGAAGCTACAGACTGAATGAAAGGAGCTGGCATCTCACTCTCTTTGAATCTTCTTTATCATGCTAGGATTAACAGGAAAAAGCTAAAAATTTCAGAATTGCACCGTGCAATGTGGAGATATTACTGTTTGTGCATTTACAATATTCATTGATTTTTGCCATTGAAAACATGTTTTTCATATACCAGAAATGTTTGAAGCTACTGACTGAATGAAAGGAGCTGGCATCTCACTCTCTTTGAATCTTCTTTATCATGCTAGGATTAACAGGAAAAAGCTAAAAATTTCAGAATTGCACCGTGCAATGTGGAGATATTACTGTTTGTGCATTTACAATATTCATTGATTTTTGCCATTGAAAAACATGTTTTTCATATACCAGAAATGTTTGAAGCTACTGACTGAATGAAAGGAGCTGGCATCTCACTCTCTTTGAATCTTCTTTATCATGCTAGGATTAGCAGGAAAAAGCAAAAAATTTCAGAATTGCACCTTGCAATGTGGAGATATTACTGTTTGTGCATTTACAATATTCATTGATTTTTGCCATTGAAAAACATGTTTTTCATATACCAGAAATGTTTGAAGCTACTGACTGAATGAAAGGAGCTGGCATCTCACTCTCTTTGAATCTTCTTTATCATGCTAGGATTAACAGGAAAAAGCAAAAAATTTCAGAATTGCACCTTGCAATGTGGAGATATTACTGTTTGTGCACTTACAATATTCATTGATTTTTGCCATTGAAAAACGTCCAGAAATGTTTGAAGCTACTGACTGAATGAAAGGAGCTGGCATCTCACTCTCTTTGAATCTTTATCATGCTAGGATTAACAGGAAAAAGCTAAAAATTTCAGAATTGCACCGTGCAATGTGGAGATATTACTGTTTGCGCATTTACAATATTCATTGATTTTTGCCATTGAAAAACATGTTTTTCATATACCAGAAATGTTTGAAGCTACTGACTGAATGAAAGGAGCTGGCATCTCACTCTCTTTGAATCTTCTTTATCATGCTAGGATTAGCAGGAAAAAGCAAAAAATTTCAGAATTGCACCTTGCAATGTGGAGATATTACTGTTTGTGCATTTACAATATTCATTGATTTTTGCCATTGAAAAACATGTTTTTCATATACCAGAAATGTTTGAAGCTACTGACTGAATGAAAGGAGCTGGCATCTCACTCTCTTTGAATCTTCTTTATCATGCTAGGATTAACAGGAAAAAGCAAAAAATTTCAGAATTGCACCTTGCAATGTGGAGATATTACTGTTTGTGCATTTACAATATTCATTGATTTTTGCCATTGAAAAACATGTTTTTCATATACCAGAAATGTTTGAAGCTACTGACTGAATGAAAGGAGCTGGCATCTCACTCTCTTTGAATCTTCCTTATCATGCTAGGATTAACAGGAAAAAGCTAAAAATTTCAGAATTGCACCGTGCAATGTGGAGATATTACTGTTTGTGCATTTACAATATTCATTGATTTTTGCCATTGAAAAACATGTTTTTCATATACCAGAAATGTTTGAAGCTACTGACTGAATGAAAGGAGCTGGCATCTCACTTTGAATCTTCTTTATCATGCTAGGATTAGCAGGAAAAAGCAAACAATTTCAGAATTGCACCTTGCAATGTGGAGATATTACTGTTTGTGCATTTACAATATTCATTGATTTTTGCCATTGAAAAACATGTTTTTCATATACCAGAAATGTTTGAAGCTACTGACTGAATGAAAGGAGCTGGCATCTCACTCTCTTTGAATCTTCTTTATCATGCTAGGATTAACAGGAAAAAGCTAAAAATTTCAGAATTGCACCGTGCAATGTGGAGATATTACTGTTTGTGCATTTACAATATTCATTGATTTTTGCCATTGAAAAACATGTTTTTCATATACCAGAAATGTTTGAAGCTACTGACTGAATGAAAGGAGCTGGCATCTCACTCTCTTTGAATCTTCTTTATCATGCTAGGATTAGCAGGAAAAAGCAAAAAATTTCAGAATTGCACCTTGCAATGTGGAGATATTACTGTTTGTGCATTTACAATATTCATTGATTTTTGCCATTGAAAAACATGTTTTTCATATACCAGAAATGTTTGAAGCTACTGACTGAATGAAAGGAGCTGGCATCTCACTCTCTTTGAATCTTCTTTATCATGCTAGGATTAACAGGAAAAAGCAAAAAATTTCAGAATTGCACCTTGCAATGTGGAGATATTACTGTTTGTGCATTTACAATATTCATTGATTTTTGCCATTGAAAAACATGTTTTTCATATACCAGAAATGTTTGAAGCTACTGACTGAATGAAAGGAGCTGGCATCTCACTCTCTTTGAATCTTCTTTATCATGCTAGGATTAGCAGGAAAAAGCAAAAAATTTCAGAATTGCACCTTGCAATGTGGAGATATTACTGTTTGTGCATTTACAATATTCATTGATTTTTGCCATTGAAAAACATGTTTTTCATATACCAGAAATGTTTGAAGCTACTGACTGAATGAAAGGAGCTGGCATCTCACTCTCTTTGAATCTTCTTTATCATGCTAGGATTAACAGGAAAAAGCAAAAAATTTCAGAATTGCACCTTGCAATGTGGAGATATTACTGTTTGTGCATTTACAATATTCATTGATTTTTGCCATTGAAAAACATGTTTTTCATATACCAGAAATGTTTGAAGCTACTGACTGAATGAAAGGAGCTGGCATCTCACTCTCTTTGAATCTTCTTTATCATGCTAGGATTAACAGGAAAAAGCTAAAAATTTCAGAATTGCACCGTGCAATGTGGAGATATTACTGTTTGTGCATTTACAATATTCATTGATTTTTGCCATTGAAAAACATGTTTTTCATATACCAGAAATGTTTGAAGCTACTGACTGAATGAAAGGAGCTGGCATCTCACTCTCTTTGAATCTTCTTTATCATGCTAGGATTAACAGGAAAAAGCAAAAAATTTCAGAATTGCACCTTGCAATGTGGAGATATTACTGTTTGTGCATTTACAATATTCATTGATTTTTGCCATTGAAAAACATGTTTTTCATATACCAGAAATGTTTGAAGCTACTGACTGAATGAAAGGAGCTGGCATCTCACTCTCTTTGAATCTTCTTTATCATGCTAGGATTAACAGGAAAAAGCTAAAAATTTCAGAATTGCACCGTGCAATGTGGAGATATTACTGTTTGTGCATTTACAATATTCATTGATTTTTGCCATTGAAAAACATGTTTTTCATATACCAGAAATGTTTGAAGCTACTGACTGAATGAAAGGAGCTGGCATCTCACTCTCTTTGAATCTTCTTTATCATGCTAGGATTAGCAGGAAAAAGCAAAAAATTTCAGAATTGCACCTTGCAATGTGGAGATATTACTGTTTGTGCATTTACAATATTCATTGATTTTTGCCATTGAAAAACATGTTTTTCATATACCAGAAATGTTTGAAGCTACTGACTGAATGAAAGGAGCTGGCATCTCACTCTCTTTGAATCTTCTTTATCATGCTAGGATTAACAGGAAAAAGCAAAAAATTTCAGAATTGCACCTTGCAATGTGGAGATATTACTGTTTGTGCATTTACAATATTCATTGATTTTTGCCATTGAAAAACATGTTTTTCATATACCAGAAATGTTTGAAGCTACTGACTGAATGAAAGGAGCTGGCATCTCACTCTCTTTGAATCTTCTTTATCATGCTAGGATTAACAGGAAAAAGCTAAAAATTTCAGAATTGCACCGTGCAATGTGGAGATATTACTGTTTGTGCATTTACAATATTCATTGATTTTTGCCATTGAAAAACATGTTTTTCATATACCAGAAATGTTTGAAGCTACTGACTGAATGAAAGGAGCTGGCATCTCACTCTCTTTGAATCTTCTTTATCATGCTAGGATTAGCAGGAAAAAGCAAAAGATTTCAGAATTGCACCTTGCAATGTGGAGATATTACTGTTTGTGCATTTACAATATTCATTGATTTTTGCCATTGAAAAACATGTTTTTCATATACCAGAAATGTTTGAAGCTACTGACTGAATGAAAGGAGCTGGCATCTCACTCTCTTTGAATCTGTATCATGCTAGGATTAACAGGAAAAAGCTAAAAATTTCAGAATTGCACCGTGCAATGTGGAGATATTACTGTTTGTGCATTTACAATATTCATTGATTTTTGCCATTGAAAAACATGTTTTTCATATACCAGAAATGTTTGAAGCTACTGACTGAATGAAAGGAGCTGGCATCTCACTCTCTTTGAATCTTCTTTATCATGCTAGGATTAGCAGGAAAAAGCAAAAAATTTCAGAATTGCACCTTGCAATGTGGAGATATTACTGTTTGTGCATTTACAATATTCATTGATTTTTGCCATTGAAAAACATGTTTTTCATATACCAGAAATGTTTGAAGCTACTGACTGAATGAAAGGAGCTGGCATCTCACTCTCTTTGAATCTTCTTTATCATGCTAGGATTAACAGGAAAAAGCAAAAAATTTCAGAATTGCACCTTGCAATGTGGAGATATTACTGTTTGTGCATTTACAATATTCATTGATTTTTGCCATTGAAAAACATGTTTTTCATATACCAGAAATGTTTGAAGCTACTGACTGAATGAAAGGAGCTGGCATCTCACTCTCTTTGAATCTTCTTTATCATGCTAGGATTAGCAGGAAAAAGCAAAAAATTTCAGAATTGCACCTTGCAATGTGGAGATATTACTGTTTGTGCATTTACAATATTCATTGATTTTTGCCATTGAAAAACATGTTTTTCATATACCAGAAATGTTTGAAGCTACTGACTGAATGAAAGGAGCTGGCATCTCACTCTCTTTGAATCTTCTTTATCATGCTAGGATTAACAGGAAAAAGCAAAAAAATTCAGAATTGCACCTTGCAATGTGGAGATATTACTGTTTGTGCATTTACAATATTCATTGATTTTTGCCATTGAAAAACATGTTTTTCATATACCAGAAATGTTTGAAGCTACTGACTGAATGAAAGGAGCTGGCATCTCACTCTCTTTGAATCTTCCTTATCATGCTAGGATTAACAGGAAAAAGCTAAAAATTTCAGAATTGCACCGTGCAATGTGGAGATATTACTGTTTGTGCATTTACAATATTCATTGATTTTTGCCATTGAAAAACATGTTTTTCATATACCAGAAATGTTTGAAGCTACTGACTGAATGAAAGGAGCTGGCATCTCACTTTGAATCTTCTTTATCATGCTAGGATTAGCAGGAAAAAGCAAACAATTTCAGAATTGCACCTTGCAATGTGGAGATATTACTGTTTGTGCATTTACAATATTCATTGATTTTTGCCATTGAAAAACATGTTTTTCATATACCAGAAATGTTTGAAGCTACTGACTGAATGAAAGGAGCTGGCATCTCACTCTCTTTGAATCTTCTTTATCATGCTAGGATTAACAGGAAAAAGCTAAAAATTTCAGAATTGCACCGTGCAATGTGGAGATATTACTGTTTGTGCATTTACAATATTCATTGATTTTTGCCATTGAAAAACATGTTTTTCATATACCAGAAATGTTTGAAGCTACTGACTGAATGAAAGGAGCTGGCATCTCACTCTCTTTGAATCTTCTTTATCATGCTAGGATTAGCAGGAAAAAGCAAAAAATTTCAGAATTGCACCTTGCAATGTGGAGATATTACTGTTTGTGCATTTACAATATTCATTGATTTTTGCCATTGAAAAACATGTTTTTCATATACCAGAAATGTTTGAAGCTACTGACTGAATGAAAGGAGCTGGCATCTCACTCTCTTTGAATCTTCTTTATCATGCTAGGATTAACAGGAAAAAGCAAAAAATTTCAGAATTGCACCTTGCAATGTGGAGATATTACTGTTTGTGCATTTACAATATTCATTGATTTTTGCCATTGAAAAACATGTTTTTCATATACCAGAAATGTTTGAAGCTACTGATTGAATGAAAGGAGCTGGCATCTCACTCTCTTTGAATCTTCTTTATCATGCTAGGATTAGCAGGAAAAAGCAAAAAATTTCAGAATTGCACCTTGCAATGTGGAGATATTACTGTTTGTGCATTTACAATATTCATTGATTTTTGCCATTGAAAAACATGTTTTTCATATACCAGAAATGTTTGAAGCTACTGACTGAATGAAAGGAGCTGGCATCTCACTCTCTTTGAATCTTCTTTATCATGCTAGGATTAACAGGAAAAAGCAAAAAATTTCAGAATTGCACCTTGCAATGTGGAGATATTACTGTTTGTGCATTTACAATATTCATTGATTTTTGCCATTGAAAAACATGTTTTTCATATACCAGAAATGTTTGAAGCTACTGACTGAATGAAAGGAGCTGGCATCTCACTCTCTTTGAATCTTCTTTATCATGCTAGGATTAACAGGAAAAAGCTAAAAATTTCAGAATTGCACCGTGCAATGTGGAGATATTACTGTTTGTGCATTTACAATATTCATTGATTTTTGCCATTGAAAAACATGTTTTTCATATACCAGAAATGTTTGAAGCTACTGACTGAATGAAAGGAGCTGGCATCTCACTCTCTTTGAATCTTCTTTATCATGCTAGGATTAACAGGAAAAAGCAAAAAATTTCAGAATTGCACCTTGCAATGTGAAGATATTACTGTTTGTGCATTTACAATATTCATTGATTTTTGCCATTGAAAAACATGTTTTTCATATACCAGAAATGTTTGAAGCTACTGACTGAATGAAAGGAGCTGGCATCTCACTCTCTTTGAATCTTCTTTATCATGCTAGGATTAACAGGAAAAAGCTAAAAATTTCAGAATTGCACCGTGCAATGTGGAGATATTACTGTTTGTGCATTTACAATATTCATTGATTTTTGCCATTGAAAAACATGTTTTTCATATACCAGAAATGTTTGAAGCTACTGACTGAATGAAAGGAGCTGGCATCTCACTCTCTTTGAATCTTCTTTATCATGCTAGGATTAGCAGGAAAAAGCAAAAAATTTCAGAATTGCACCTTGCAATGTGGAGATATTACTGTTTGTGCATTTACAATATTCATTGATTTTTGCCATTGAAAAACATGTTTTTCATATACCAGAAATGTTTGAAGCTACTGACTGAATGAAAGGAGCTGGCATCTCACTCTCTTTGAATCTTTATCATGCTAGGATTAACAGGAAAAAGCTAAAAATTTCAGAATTGCACCGTGCAATGTGGAGATATTACTGTTTGTGCATTTACAATATTCATTGATTTTTGCCATTGAAAAACATGTTTTTCATATACCAGAAATGTTTGAAGCTACTGACTGAATGAAAGGAGCTGGCATCTCACTCTCTTTGAATCTTCTTTATCATGCTAGGATTAGCAGGAAAAAGCAAAAAATTTCAGAATTGCACCTTGCAATGTGGAGATATTACTGTTTGTGCATTTACAATATTCATTGATTTTTGCCATTGAAAAACATGTTTTTCATATACCAGAAATGTTTGAAGCTACTGACTGAATGAAAGGAGCTGGCATCTCACTCTCTTTGAATCTTCTTTATCATGCTAGGATTAACAGGAAAAAGCAAAAAATTTCAGAATTGCACCTTGCAATGTGGAGATATTACTGTTTGTGCATTTACAATATTCATTGATTTTTGCCATTGAAAAACATGTTTTTCATATACCAGAAATGTTTGAAGCTACTGACTGAATGAAAGGAGCTGGCATCTCACTCTCTTTGAATCTTCTTTATCATGCTAGGATTAACAGGAAAAAGCTAAAAATTTCAGAATTGCACCGTGCAATGTGGAGATATTACTGTTTGTGCATTTACAATATTCATTGATTTTTGCCATTGAAAAACATGTTTTTCATATACCAGAAATGTTTGAAGCTACTGACTGAATGAAAGGAGCTGGCATCACACTCTCTTTGAATCTTCTTTATCATGCTAGGATTAGCAGGAAAAAGCAAAAAATTTCAGAATTGCACCTTGCAATGTGGAGATATTACTGTTTGTGCATTTACAATATTCATTGATTTTTGCCATTGAAAAACATGTTTTTCATATACCAGAAATGTTTGAAGCTACTGACTGAATGAAAGGAGCTGGCATCTCACTCTCTTTGAATCTTTATCATGCTAGGATTAACAGGAAAAAGCTAAAAATTTCAGAATTGCACCGTGCAATGTGGAGATATTACTGTTTGTGCATTTACAATATTCATTGATTTTTGCCATTGAAAAACATGTTTTTCATATACCAGAAATGTTTGAAGCTACTGACTGAATGAAAGGAGCTGGCATCTCACTCTCTTTGAATCTTCTTTATCATGCTAGGATTAGCAGGAAAAAGCAAAAAATTTCAGAATTGCACCTTGCAATGTGGAGATATTACTGTTTGTGCATTTACAATATTCATTGATTTTTGCCATTGAAAAACATGTTTTTCATATACCAGAAATGTTTGAAGCTACTGACTGAATGAAAGGAGCTGGCATCTCACTCTCTTTGAATCTTCTTTATCATGCTAGGATTAACAGGAAAAAGCAAAAAATTTCAGAATTGCACCTTGCAATGTGGAGATATTACTGTTTGTGCATTTACAATATTCATTGATTTTGCCATTGAAAAACATGTTTTTCATATACCAGAAATGTTTGAAGCTACTGACTGAATGAAAGGAGCTGGCATCTCACTCTCTTTGAATCTTCTTTATCATGCTAGGATTAGCAGGAAAAAGCAAAAAATTTCAGAATTGCACCTTGCAATGTGGAGATATTACTGTTTGTGCATTTACAATATTCATTGATTTTTGCCATTGAAAAACATGTTTTTCATATACCAGAAATGTTTGAAGCTACTGACTGAATGAAAGGAGCTGGCATCTCACTCTCTTTGAATCTTCTTTATCATGCTAGGATTAACAGGAAAAAGCAAAAAATTTCAGAATTGCACCTTGCAATGTGGAGATATTACTGTTTGTGCATTTACAATATTCATTGATTTTTGCCATTGAAAAACATGTTTTTCATATACCAGAAATGTTTGAAGCTACTGACTGAATGAAAGGAGCTGGCATCTCACTCTCTTTGAATCTTCTTTATCATGCTAGGATTAACAGGAAAAAGCTAAAAATTTCAGAATTGCACCGTGCAATGTGGAGATATTACTGTTTGTGCATTTACAATATTCATTGATTTTTGCCATTGAAAAACATGTTTTTCATATACCAGAAATGTTTGAAGCTACTGACTGAATGAAAGGAGCTGGCATCTCACTCTCTTTGAATCTTCTTTATCATGCTAGGATTAACAGGAAAAAGCAAAAAATTTCAGAATTGCACCTTGCAATGTGGAGATATTACTGTTTGTGCATTTACAATATTCATTGATTTTTGCCATTGAAAAACATGTTTTTCATATACCAGAAATGTTTGAAGCTACTGACTGAATGAAAGGAGCTGGCATCTCACTCTCTTTGAATCTTCTTTATCATGCTAGGATTAACAGGAAAAAGCTAAAAATTTCAGAATTGCACCGTGCAATGTGGAGATATTACTGTTTGTGCATTTACAATATTCATTGATTTTTGCCATTGAAAAACATGTTTTTCATATACCAGAAATGTTTGAAGCTACTGACTGAATGAAAGGAGCTGGCATCTCACTCTCTTTGAATCTTCTTTATCATGCTAGGATTAGCAGGAAAAAGCAAAAAATTTCAGAATTGCACCTTGCAATGTGGAGATATTACTGTTTGTGCATTTACAATATTCATTGATTTTTGCCATTGAAAAACATGTTTTTCATATACCAGAAATGTTTGAAGCTACTGACTGAATGAAAGGAGCTGGCATCTCACTCTCTTTGAATCTTTATCATGCTAGGATTAACAGGAAAAAGCTAAAAATTTCAGAATTGCACCGTGCAATGTGGAGATATTACTGTTTGTGCATTTACAATATTCATTGATTTTTGCCATTGAAAAACATGTTTTTCATATACCAGAAATGTTTGAAGCTACTGACTGAATGAAAGGAGCTGGCATCTCAACCTCTTTGAATCTTCTTTATCATGCTAGGATTAACAGGAAAAAGCTAAAAATTTCAGAATTGCACCGTGCAATGTGGAGATATTACTGTTTGTGCATTTACAATATTCATTGATTTTTGCCATTGAAAAACATGTTTTTCATATACCAGAAATGTTTGAAGCTACTGACTGAATGAAAGGAGCTGGCATCTCACTCTCTTTGAATCTTCTTTATCATGCTAGGATTAGCAGGAAAAAGCAAAAAATTTCAGAATTGCACCTTGCAATGTGGAGATATTACTGTTTGTGCATTTACAATATTCATTGATTTTTGCCATTGAAAAACATGTTTTTCATATACCAGAAATGTTTGAAGCTACTGACTGAATGAAAGGAGCTGGCATCTCACTCTCTTTGAATCTTTATCATGCTAGGATTAACAGGAAAAAGCTAAAAATTTCAGAATTGCACCGTGCAATGTGGAGATATTACTGTTTGTGCATTTACAATATTCATTGATTTTTGCCATTGAAAAACATGTTTTTCATATACCAGAAATGTTTGAAGCTACTGACTGAATGAAAGGAGCTGGCATCTCACTCTCTTTGAATCTTCTTTATCATGCTAGGATTAGCAGGAAAAAGCAAAAAATTTCAGAATTGCACCTTGCAATGTGGAGATATTACTGTTTGTGCATTTACAATATTCATTGATTTTTGCCATTGAAAAACATGTTTTTCATATACCAGAAATGTTTGAAGCTACTGACTGAATGAAAGGAGCTGGCATCTCACTCTCTTTGAATCTTCTTTATCATGCTAGGATTAACAGGAAAAAGCAAAAAATTTCAGAATTGCACCTTGCAATGTGGAGATATTACTGTTTGTGCATTTACAATATTCATTGATTTTTGCCATTGAAAAACATGTTTTTCATATACCAGAAATGTTTGAAGCTACTGACTGAATGAAAGGAGCTGGCATCTCACTCTCTTTGAATCTTCTTTATCATGCTAGGATTAACAGGAAAAAGCTAAAAATTTCAGAATTGCACCGTGCAATGTGGAGATATTACTGTTTGTGCATTTACAATATTCATTGATTTTTGCCATTGAAAAACATGTTTTTCATATACCAGAAATGTTTGAAGCTACTGACTGAATGAAAGGAGCTGGCATCTCACTCTCTTTGAATCTTCTTTATCATGCTAGGATTAACAGGAAAAAGCAAAAAATTTCAGAATTGCACCTTGCAATGTGGAGATATTACTGTTTGTGCATTTACAATATTCATTGATTTTTGCCATTGAAAAACATGTTTTTCATATACCAGAAATGTTTGAAGCTACTGACTGAATGAAAGGAGCTGGCATCTCACTCTCTTTGAATCTTCTTTATCATGCTAGGATTAACAGGAAAAAGCTAAAAATTTCAGAATTGCACCGTGCAATGTGGAGATATTACTGTTTGTGCATTTACAATATTCATTGATTTTTGCCATTGAAAAACATGTTTTTCATATACCAGAAATGTTTGAAGCTACTGACTGAATGAAAGGAGCTGGCATCTCACTCTCTTTGAATCTTCTTTATCATGCTAGGATTAGCAGGAAAAAGCAAAAAATTTCAGAATTGCACCTTGCAATGTGGAGATATTACTGTTTGTGCATTTACAATATTCATTGATTTTTGCCATTGAAAAACATGTTTTTCATATACCAGAAATGTTTGAAGCTACTGACTGAATGAAAGGAGCTGGCATCTCACTCTCTTTGAATCTTTATCATGCTAGGATTAAAAGGAAAAAGCTAAAAATTTCAGAATTGCACCGTGCAATGTGGAGATATTACTGTTTGTGCATTTACAATATTCATTGATTTTTGCCATTGAAAAACATGTTTTTCATATACCAGAAATGTTTGAAGCTACTGACTGAATGAAAGGAGCTGGCATCTCACTCTCTTTGAATCTTCTTTATCATGCTAGGATTAACAGGAAAAAGCTAAAAATTTCAGAATTGCACCGTGCAATGTGGAGATATTACTGTTTGTGCATTTACAATATTCATTGATTTTTGCCATTGAAAAACATGTTTTTCATATACCAGAAATGTTTGAAGCTACTTACTGAATGAAAGGAGCTGGCATCTCACTCTCTTTGAATCTTCTTTATCATGCTAGGATTAGCAGGAAAAAGCAAAAAATTTCAGAATTGCACCTTGCAATGTGGAGATATTACTGTTTGTGCATTTACAATATTCATTGATTTTTGCCATTGAAAAACATGTTTTTCATATACCAGAAATGTTTGAAGCTACTGACTGAATGAAAGGAGCTGGCATCTCACTCTCTTTGAATCTTTATCATGCTAGGATTAACAGGAAAAAGCTAAAAATTTCAGAATTGCACCGTGCAATGTGGAGATATTACTGTTTGTGCATTTACAATATTCATTGATTTTTGCCATTGAAAAACATGTTTTTCATATACCAGAAATGTTTGAAGCTACTGACTGAATGAAAGGAGCTGGCATCTCACTCTCTTTGAATCTTCTTTATCATGCTAGGATTAGCAGGAAAAAGCAAAAAATTTCAGAATTGCACCTTGCAATGTGGAGATATTACTGTTTGTGCATTTACAATATTCATTGATTTTTGCCATTGAAAAACATGTTTTTCATATACCAGAAATGTTTGAAGCTACTGACTGAATGAAAGGAGCTGGCATCTCACTCTCTTTGAATCTTCTTTATCATGCTAGGATTAACAGGAAAAAGCAAAAAATTTCAGAATTGCACCTTGCAATGTGGAGATATTACTGTTTGTGCATTTACAATATTCATTGATTTTTGCCATTGAAAAACATGTTTTTCATATACCAGAAATGTTTGAAGCTACTGACTGAATGAAAGGAGCTGGCATCTCACTCTCTTTGAATCTTCTTTATCATGCTAGGATTAGCAGGAAAAAGCAAAAAATTTCAGAATTGCACCTTGCAATGTGGAGATATTACTGTTTGTGCATTTACAATATTCATTGATTTTTGCCATTGAAAAACATGTTTTTCATATACCAGAAATGTTTGAAGCTACTGACTGAATGAAAGGAGCTGGCATCTCACTCTCTTTGAATCTTCTTTATCATGCTAGGATTAACAGGAAAAAGCAAAAAATTTCAGAATTGCACCTTGCAATGTGGAGATATTACTGTTTGTGCATTTACAATATTCATTGATTTTTGCCATTGAAAAACATGTTTTTCATATACCAGAAATGTTTGAAGCTACTGACTGAATGAAAGGAGCTGGCATCTCACTCTCTTTGAATCTTCTTTATCATGCTAGGATTAACAGGAAAAAGCTAAAAATTTCAGAATTGCACCGTGCAATGTGGAGATATTACTGTTTGTGCATTTACAATATTCATTGATTTTTGCCATTGAAAAACATGTTTTTCATATACCAGAAATGTTTGAAGCTACTGACTGAATGAAAGGAGCTGGCATCTCACTCTCTTTGAATCTTCTTTATCATGCTAGGATTAACAGGAAAAAGCAAAAAATTTCAGAATTGCACCTTGCAATGTGGAGATATTACTGTTTGTGCATTTACAATATTCATTGATTTTTGCCATTGAAAAACATGTTTTTCATATACCAGAAATGTTTGAAGCTACTGACTGAATGAAAGGAGCTGGCATCTCACTCTCTTTGAATCTTCTTTATCATGCTAGGATTAGCAGGAAAAAGCAAAAAATTTCAGAATTGCACCTTGCAATGTGGAGATATTACTGTTTGTGCATTTACAATATTCATTGATTTTTGCCATTGAAAAACATGTTTTTCATATACCAGAAATGTTTGAAGCTACTGACTGAATGAAAGGAGCTGGCATCTCACTCTCTTTGAATCTTTATCATGCTAGGATTAACAGGAAAAAGCTAAAAATTTCAGAATTGCACCGTGCAATGTGGAGATATTACTGTTTGTGCATTTACAATATTCATTGATTTTTGCCATTGAAAAACATGTTTTTCATATACCAGAAATGTTTGAAGCTACTGACTGAATGAAAGGAGCTGGCATCTCACTCTCTTTGAATCTTCTTTATCATGCTAGGATTAGCAGGAAAAAGCAAAAAATTTCAGAATTGCACCTTGCAATGTGGAGATATTACTGTTTGTGCATTTACAATATTCATTGATTTTTGCCATTGAAAAACATGTTTTTCATATACCAGAAATGTTTGAAGCTACTGACTGAATGAAAGGAGCTGGCATCTCACTCTCTTTGAATCTTCTTTATCATGCTAGGATTAACAGGAAAAAGCAAAAAATTTCAGAATTGCACCTTGCAATGTGGAGATATTACTGTTTGTGCATTTACAATATTCATTGATTTTTGCCATTGAAAAACATGTTTTTCATATACCAGAAATGTTTGAAGCTACTGACTGAATGAAAGGAGCTGGCATCTCACTCTCTTTGAATCTTCTTTATCATGCTAGGATTAACAGGAAAAAGCTAAAAATTTCAGAATTGCACCGTGCAATGTGGAGATATTACTGTTTGTGCATTTACAATATTCATTGATTTTTGCCATTGAAAAACATGTTTTTCATATACCAGAAATGTTTGAAGCTACTGACTGAATGAAAGGAGCTGGCATCTCACTCTCTTTGAATCTTCTTTATCATGCTAGGATTAACAGGAAAAAGCTAAAAATTTCAGAATTGCACCGTGCAATGTGGAGATATTACTGTTTGTGCATTTACAATATTCATTGATTTTTGCCATTGAAAAACATGTTTTTCATATACCAGAAATGTTTGAAGCTACTGACTGAATGAAAGGAGCTGGCATCTCACTCTCTTTGAATCTTCTTTATCATGCTAGGATTAGCAGGAAAAAGCAAAAAAATTCAGAATTGCACCTTGCAATGTGGAGATATTACTGTTTGTGCATTTACAATATTCATTGATTTTTGCCATTGAAAAACATGTTTTTCATATACCAGAAATGTTTGAAGCTACTGACTGAATGAAAGGAGCTGGCATCTCACTCTCTTTGAATCTTCTTTATCATGCTAGGATTAACAGGAAAAAGCAAAAAATTTCAGAATTGCACCTTGCAATGTGGAGATATTACTGTTTGTGCATTTACAATATTCATTGATTTTTGCCATTGAAAAACATGTTTTTCATATACCAGAAATGTTTGAAGCTACTGACTGAATGAAAGGAGCTGGCATCTCACTCTCTTTGAATCTTCTTTATCATGCTAGGATTAACAGGAAAAAGCTAAAAATTTCAGAATTGCACCGTGCAATGTGGAGATATTACTGTTTGTGCATTTACAATATTCATTGATTTTTGCCATTGAAAAACATGTTTTTCATATACCAGAAATGTTTGAAGCTACTGACTGAATGAAAGGAGCTGGCATCTCACTCTCTTTGAATCTTCTTTATCATGCTAGGATTAACAGGAAAAAGCAAAAAATTTCAGAATTGCACCTTGCAATGTGGAGATATTACTGTTTGTGCATTTACAATATTCATTGATTTTTGCCATTGAAAAACATGTTTTTCATATACCAGAAATGTTTGAAGCTACTGACTGAATGAAAGGAGCTGGCATCTCACTCTCTTTGAATCTTCTTTATCATGCTAGGATTAACAGGAAAAAGCTAAAAATTTCAGAATTGCACCGTGCAATGTGGAGATATTACTGTTTGTGCATTTACAATATTCATTGATTTTTGCCATTGAAAAACATGTTTTTCATATACCAGAAATGTTTGAAGCTACTGACTGAATGAAAGGAGCTGGCATCTCACTCTCTTTGAATCTTCTTTATCATGCTAGGATTAGCAGGAAAAAGCAAAAAATTTCAGAATTGCACCTTGCAATGTGGAGATATTACTGTTTGTGCATTTACAATATTCATTGATTTTTGCCATTGAAAAACATGTTTTTCATATACCAGAAATGTTTGAAGCTACTGACTGAATGAAAGGAGCTGGCATCTCACTCTCTTTGAATCTTTATCATGCTAGGATTAAAAGGAAAAAGCTAAAAATTTCAGAATTGCACCGTGCAATGTGGAGATATTACTGTTTGTGCATTTACAATATTCATTGATTTTTGCCATTGAAAAACATGTTTTTCATATACCAGAAATGTTTGAAGCTACTGACTGAATGAAAGGAGCTGGCATCTCACTCTCTTTGAATCTTCTTTATCATGCTAGGATTAGCAGGAAAAAGCAAAAAATTTCAGAATTGCACCTTGCAATGTGGAGATATTACTGTTTGTGCATTTACAATATTCATTGATTTTTGCCATTGAAAAACATGTTTTTCATATACCAGAAATGTTTGAAGCTACTGACTGAATGAAAGGAGCTGGCATCTCACTCTCTTTGAATCTTCTTTATCATGCTAGGATTAACAGGAAAAAGCAAAAAATTTCAGAATTGCACCTTGCAATGTGGAGATATTACTGTTTGTGCATTTACAATATTCATTGATTTTTGCCATTGAAAAACATGTTTTTCATATACCAGAAATGTTTGAAGCTACTGACTGAATGAAAGGAGCTGGCATCTCACTCTCTTTGAATCTTCTTTATCATGCTAGGATTAGCAGGAAAAAGCAAAAAATTTCAGAATTGCACCTTGCAATGTGGAGATATTACTGTTTGTGCATTTACAATATTCATTGATTTTTGCCATTGAAAAACATGTTTTTCATATACCAGAAATGTTTGAAGCTACTGACTGAATGAAAGGAGCTGGCATCTCACTCTCTTTGAATCTTCTTTATCATGCTAGGATTAACAGGAAAAAGCAAAACATTTCAGAATTGCACCTTGCAATGTGGAGATATTACTGTTTGTGCATTTACAATATTCATTGATTTTTGCCATTGAAAAACATGTTTTTCATATACCAGAAATGTTTGAAGCTACTGACTGAATGAAAGGAGCTGGCATCTCACTCTCTTTGAATCTTCTTTATCATGCTAGGATTAACAGGAAAAAGCTAAAAATTTCAGAATTGCACCGTGCAATGTGGAGATATTACTGTTTGTGCATTTACAATATTCATTGATTTTTGCCATTGAAAAACATGTTTTTCATATACCAGAAATGTTTGAAGCTACTGACTGAATGAAAGGAGCTGGCATCTCACTCTCTTTGAATCTTCTTTATCATGCTAGGATTAACAGGAAAAAGCAAAAAATTTCAGAATTGCACCTTGCAATGTGGAGATATTACTGTTTGTGCATTTACAATATTCATTGATTTTTGCCATTGAAAAACATGTTTTTCATATACCAGAAATGTTTGAAGCTACTGACTGAATGAAAGGAGCTGGCATCTCACTCTCTTTGAATCTTCTTTATCATGCTAGGATTAACAGGAAAAAGCTAAAAATTTCAGAATTGCACCGTGCAATGTGGAGATATTACTGTTTGTGCATTTACAATATTCATTGATTTTTGCCATTGAAAAACATGTTTTTCATATACCAGAAATGTTTGAAGCTACTGACTGAATGAAAGGAGCTGGCATCTCACTCTCTTTGAATCTTCTTTATCATGCTAGGATTAGCAGGAAAAAGCAAAAAATTTCAGAATTGCACCTTGCAATGTGGAGATATTACTGTTTGTGCATTTACAATATTCATTGATTTTTGCCATTGAAAAACATGTTTTTCATATACCAGAAATGTTTGAAGCTACTGACTGAATGAAAGGAGCTGGCATCTCACTCTCTTTGAATCTTTATCATGCTAGGATTAACAGGAAAAAGCTAAAAATTTCAGAATTGCACCGTGCAATGTGGAGATATTACTGTTTGTGCATTTACAATATTCATTGATTTTTGCCATTGAAAAACGTTTTTCATATACCAGAAATGTTTGAAGCTACTGACTGAATGAAAGGAGCTGGCATCTCACTCTCTTTGAATCTTCTTTATCATGCTAGGATTAGCAGGAAAAAGCAAAAAATTTCAGAATTGCACCTTGCAATGTGGAGATATTACTGTTTGTGCATTTACAATATTCATTGATTTTTGCCATTGAAAAACATGTTTTTCATATACCAGAAATGTTTGAAGCTACTGACTGAATGAAAGGAGCTGGCATCTCACTCTCTTTGAATCTTCTTTATCATGCTAGGATTAGCAGGAAAAAGCAAAAAATTTCAGAATTGCACCTTGCAATGTGGAGATATTACTGTTTGTGCATTTACAATATTCATTGATTTTTGCCATTGAAAAACATGTTTTTCATATACCAGAAATGTTTGAAGCTACTGACTGAATGAAAGGAGCTGGCATCTCACTCTCTTTGAATCTTCTTTATCATGCTAGGATTAACAGGAAAAAGCAAAAAATTTCAGAATTGCACCTTGCAATGTGGAGATATTACTGTTTGTGCATTTACAATATTCATTGATTTTTGCCATTGAAAAACATGTTTTTCATATACCAGAAATGTTTGAAGCTACTGACTGAATGAAAGGAGCTGGCATCTCACTCTCTTTGAATCTTCTTTATCATGCTAGGATTAGCAGGAAAAAGCAAAAAATTTCAGAATTGCACCTTGCAATGTGGAGATATTACTGTTTGTGCATTTACAATATTCATTGATTTTTGCCATTGAAAAACATGTTTTTCATATACCAGAAATGTTTGAAGCTACTGACTGAATGAAAGGAGCTGGCATCTCACTCTCTTTGAATCTTCTTTATCATGCTAGGATTAACAGGAAAAAGCTAAAAATTTCAGAATTGCACCGTGCAATGTGGAGATATTACTGTTTGTGCATTTACAATATTCATTGATTTTTGCCATTGAAAAACATGTTTTTCATATACCAGAAATGTTTGAAGCTACTGACTGAATGAAAGGAGCTGGCATCTCACTCTCTTTGAATCTTCTTTATCATGCTAGGATTAGCAGGAAAAAGCAAAAAATTTCAGAATTGCACCTTGCAATGTGGAGATATTACTGTTTGTGCATTTACAATATTCATTGATTTTTGCCATTGAAAAACATGTTTTTCATATACCAGAAATGTTTGAAGCTACTGACTGAATGAAAGGAGCTGGCATCTCACTCTCTTTGAATCTTTATCATGCTAGGATTAACAGGAAAAAGCTAAAAATTTCAGAATTGCACCGTGCAATGTGGAGATATTACTGTTTGTGCATTTACAATATTCATTGATTTTTGCCATTGAAAAACATGTTTTTCATATACCAGAAATGTTTGAAGCTACTGACTGAATGAAAGGAGCTGGCATCTCAACCTCTTTGAATCTTCTTTATCATGCTAGGATTAACAGGAAAAAGCTAAAAATTTCAGAATTGCACCGTGCAATGTGGAGATATTACTGTTTGTGCATTTACAATATTCATTGATTTTTGCCATTGAAAAACATGTTTTTCATATACCAGAAATGTTTGAAGCTACTGACTGAATGAAAGGAGCTGGCATCTCACTCTCTTTGAATCTTCTTTATCATGCTAGGATTAGCAGGAAAAAGCAAAAAATTTCAGAATTGCACCTTGCAATGTGGAGATATTACTGTTTGTGCATTTACAATATTCATTGATTTTTGCCATTGAAAAACATGTTTTTCATATACCAGAAATGTTTGAAGCTACTGACTGAATGAAAGGAGCTGGCATCTCACTCTCTTTGAATCTTTATCATGCTAGGATTAACAGGAAAAAGCTAAAAATTTCAGAATTGCACCGTGCAATGTGGAGATATTACTGTTTGTGCATTTACAATATTCATTGATTTTTGCCATTGAAAAACATGTTTTTCATATACCAGAAATGTTTGAAGCTACTGACTGAATGAAAGGAGCTGGCATCTCACTCTCTTTGAATCTTCTTTATCATGCTAGGATTAGCAGGAAAAAGCAAAAAATTTCAGAATTGCACCTTGCAATGTGGAGATATTACTGTTTGTGCATTTACAATATTCATTGATTTTTGCCATTGAAAAACATGTTTTTCATATACCAGAAATGTTTGAAGCTACTGACTGAATGAAAGGAGCTGGCATCTCAGTCTCTTTGAATCTTCTTTATCATGCTAGGATTAACAGGAAAAAGCTAAAAATTTCAGAATTGCACCGTGCAATGTGGAGATATTACTGTTTGTGCATTTACAATATTCATTGATTTTTGCCATTGAAAAACATGTTTTTCATATACCAGAAATGTTTGAAGCTACTGACTGAATGAAAGGAGCTGGCATCTCAACCTCTTTGAATCTTCTTTATCATGCTAGGATTAACAGGAAAAAGCTAAAAATTTCAGAATTGCACCGTGCAATGTGGAGATATTACTGTTTGTGCATTTACAATATTCATTGATTTTTGCCATTGAAAAACATGTTTTTCATATACCAGAAATGTTTGAAGCTACTGACTGAATGAAAGGAGCTGGCATCTCACTCTCTTTGAATCTTCTTTATCATGCTAGGATTAGCAGGAAAAAGCAAAAAATTTCAGAATTGCACCTTGCAATGTGGAGATATTACTGTTTGTGCATTTACAATATTCATTGATTTTTGCCATTGAAAAACATGTTTTTCATATACCAGAAATGTTTGAAGCTACTGACTGAATGAAAGGAGCTGGCATCTCACTCTCTTTGAATCTTTATCATGCTAGGATTAACAGGAAAAAGCTAAAAATTTCAGAATTGCACCGTGCAATGTGGAGATATTACTGTTTGTGCATTTACAATATTCATTGATTTTTGCCATTGAAAAACATGTTTTTCATATACCAGAAATGTTTGAAGCTACTGACTGAATGAAAGGAGCTGGCATCTCACTCTCTTTGAATTTTCTTTATCATGCTAGGATTAGCAGGAAAAAGCAAAAAATTTCAGAATTGCACCTTGCAATGTGGAGATATTACTGTTTGTGCATTTACAATATTCATTGATTTTTGCCATTGAAAAACATGTTTTTCATATACCAGAAATGTTTGAAGCTACTGACTGAATGAAAGGAGCTGGCATCTCACTCTCTTTGAATCTTCTTTATCATGCTAGGATTAACAGGAAAAAGCAAAAAATTTCAGAATTGCACCTTGCAATGTGGAGATATTACTGTTTGTGCATTTACAATATTCATTGATTTTTGCCATTGAAAAACATGTTTTTCATATACCAGAAATGTTTGAAGCTACTGACTGAATGAAAGGAGCTGGCATCTCACTCTCTTTGAATCTTCTTTATCATGCTAGGATTAACAGGAAAAAGCTAAAAATTTCAGAATTGCACCGTGCAATGTGGAGATATTACTGTTTGTGCATTTACAATATTCATTGATTTTTGCCATTGAAAAACATGTTTTTCATATACCAGAAATGTTTGAAGCTACTGACTGAATGAAAGGAGCTGGCATCTCACTCTCTTTGAATCTTCTTTATCATGCTAGGATTAACAGGAAAAAGCTAAAAATTTCAGAATTGCACCGTGCAATGTGGAGATATTACTGTTTGTGCATTTACAATATTCATTGATTTTTGCCATTGAAAAACATGTTTTTCATATACCAGAAATGTTTGAAGCTACTGACTGAATGAAAGGAGCTGGCATCTCACTCTCTTTGAATCTTCTTTATCATGCTAGGATTAGCAGGAAAAAGCAAAAAAATTCAGAATTGCACCTTGCAATGTGGAGATATTACTGTTTGTGCATTTACAATATTCATTGATTTTTGCCATTGAAAAACATGTTTTTCATATACCAGAAATGTTTGAAGCTACTGACTGAATGAAAGGAGCTGGCATCTCACTCTCTTTGAATCTTTATCATGCTAGGATTAAAAGGAAAAAGCTGAAAATTTCAGAATTGCACCGTGCAATGTGGAGATATTACTGTTTGTGCATTTACAATATTCATTGATTTTTGCCATTGAAAAACATGTTTTTCATATACCAGAAATGTTTGAAGCTACTGACTGAATGAAAGGAGCTGGCATCTCACTCTCTTTGAATCTTCTTTATCATGCTAGGATTAGCAGGAAAAAGCAAAAAATTTCAGAATTGCACCTTGCAATGTGGAGATATTACTGTTTGTGCATTTACAATATTCATTGATTTTTGCCATTGAAAAACATGTTTTTCATATACCAGAAATGTTTGAAGCTACTGACTGAATGAAAGGAGCTGGCATCTCACTCTCTTTGAATCTTCTTTATCATGCTAGGATTAACAGGAAAAAGCAAAAAATTTCAGAATTGCACCTTGCAATGTGGAGATATTACTGTTTGTGCATTTACAATATTCATTGATTTTTGCCATTGAAAAACATGTTTTTCATATACCAGAAATGTTTGAAGCTACTGACTGAATGAAAGGAGCTGGCATCTCACTCTCTTTGAATCTTCTTTATCATGCTAGGATTAGCAGGAAAAAGCAAAAAATTTCAGAATTGCACCTTGCAATGTGGAGATATTACTGTTTGTGCATTTACAATATTCATTGATTTTTGCCATTGAAAAACATGTTTTTCATATACCAGAAATGTTTGAAGCTACTGACTGAATGAAAGGAGCTGGCATCTCACTCTCTTTGAATCTTTATCATGCTAGGATTAACAGGAAAAAGCTAAAAATTTCAGAATTGCACCGTGCAATGTGGAGATATTACTGTTTGTGCATTTACAATATTCATTGATTTTTGCCATTGAAAAACATGTTTTTCATATACCAGAAATGTTTGAAGCTACTGACTGAATGAAAGGAGCTGGCATCTCACTCTCTTTGAATCTTCTTTATCATGCTAGGATTAGCAGGAAAAAGCAAAAAATTTCAGAATTGCACCTTGCAATGTGGAGATATTACTGTTTGTGCATTTACAATATTCATTGATTTTTGCCATTGAAAAACATGTTTTTCATATACCAGAAATGTTTGAAGCTACTGACTGAATGAAAGGAGCTGGCATCTCACTCTCTTTGAATCTTCTTTATCATGCTAGGATTAACAGGAAAAAGCTAAAAATTTCAGAATTGCACCGTGCAATGTGGAGATATTACTGTTTGTGCATTTACAATATTCATTGATTTTTGCCATTGAAAAACATGTTTTTCATATACCAGAAATGTTTGAAGCTACTGACTGAATGAAAGGAGCTGGCATCTCAACCTCTTTGAATCTTCTTTATCATGCTAGGATTAACAGGAAAAAGCTAAAAATTTCAGAATTGCACCGTGCAATGTGGAGATATTACTGTTTGTGCATTTACAATATTCATTGATTTTTGCCATTGAAAAACATGTTTTTCATATACCAGAAATGTTTGAAGCTACTGACTGAATGAAAGGAGCTGGCATCTCACTCTCTTTGAATCTTCTTTATCATGCTAGGATTAGCAGGAAAAAGCAAAAAATTTCAGAATTGCACCTTGCAATGTGGAGATATTACTGTTTGTGCATTTACAATATTCATTGATTTTTGCCATTGAAAAACATGTTTTTCATATACCAGAAATGTTTGAAGCTACTGACTGAATGAAAGGAGCTGGCATCTCACTCTCTTTGAATCTTTATCATGCTAGGATTAACAGGAAAAAGCTAAAAATTTCAGAATTGCACCGTGCAATGTGGAGATATTACTGTTTGTGCATTTACAATATTCATTGATTTTTGCCATTGAAAAACATGTTTTTCATATACCAGAAATGTTTGAAGCTACTGACTGAATGAAAGGAGCTGGCATCTCACTCTCTTTGAATCTTCTTTATCATGCTAGGATTAGCAGGAAAAAGCAAAAAATTTCAGAATTGCACCTTGCAATGTGGAGATATTACTGTTTGTGCATTTACAATATTCATTGATTTTTGCCATTGAAAAACATGTTTTTCATATACCAGAAATGTTTGAAGCTACTGACTGAATGAAAGGAGCTGGCATCTCACTCTCTTTGAATCTTCTTTATCATGCTAGGATTAACAGGAAAAAGCAAAAAATTTCAGAATTGCACCTTGCAATGTGGAGATATTACTGTTTGTGCATTTACAATATTCATTGATTTTTGCCATTGAAAAACATGTTTTTCATATACCAGAAATGTTTGAAGCTACTGACTGAATGAAAGGAGCTGGCATCTCACTCTCTTTGAATCTTCTTTATCATGCTAGGATTAACAGGAAAAAGCTAAAAATTTCAGAATTGCACCGTGCAATGTGGAGATATTACTGTTTGTGCATTTACAATATTCATTGATTTTTGCCATTGAAAAACATGTTTTTCATATACCAGAAATGTTTGAAGCTACTGACTGAATGAAAGGAGCTGGCATCTCACTCTCTTTGAATCTTCTTTATCATGCTAGGATTAACAGGAAAAAGCTAAAAATTTCAGAATTGCACCGTGCAATGTGGAGATATTACTGTTTGTGCATTTACAATATTCATTGATTTTTGCCATTGAAAAACATGTTTTTCATATACCAGAAATGTTTGAAGCTACTGACTGAATGAAAGGAGCTGGCATCTCACTCTCTTTGAATCTTCTTTATCATGCTAGGATTAGCAGGAAAAAGCAAAAAAATTCAGAATTGCACCTTGCAATGTGGAGATATTACTGTTTGTGCATTTACAATATTCATTGATTTTTGCCATTGAAAAACATGTTTTTCATATACCAGAAATGTTTGAAGCTACTGACTGAATGAAAGGAGCTGGCATCTCACTCTCTTTGAATCTTTATCATGCTAGGATTAAAAGGAAAAAGCTAAAAATTTCAGAATTGCACCGTGCAATGTGGAGATATTACTGTTTGTGCATTTACAATATTCATTGATTTTTGCCATTGAAAAACATGTTTTTCATATACCAGAAATGTTTGAAGCTACTGACTGAATGAAAGGAGCTGGCATCTCACTCTCTTTGAATCTTCTTTATCATGCTAGGATTAGCAGGAAAAAGCAAAAAATTTCAGAATTGCACCTTGCAATGTGGAGATATTACTGTTTGTGCATTTACAATATTCATTGATTTTTGCCATTGAAAAACATGTTTTTCATATACCAGAAATGTTTGAAGCTACTGACTGAATGAAAGGAGCTGGCATCTCACTCTCTTTGAATCTTTATCATGCTAGGATTAACAGGAAAAAGCTAAAAATTTCAGAATTGCACCGTGCAATGTGGAGATATTACTGTTTGTGCATTTACAATATTCATTGATTTTTGCCATTGAAAAACATGTTTTTCATATACCAGAAATGTTTGAAGCTACTGACTGAATGAAAGGAGCTGGCATCTCACTCTCTTTGAATCTTCTTTATCATGCTAGGATTAGCAGGAAAAAGCAAAAAATTTCAGAATTGCACCTTGCAATGTGGAGATATTACTGTTTGTGCATTTACAATATTCATTGATTTTTGCCATTGAAAAACATGTTTTTCATATACCAGAAATGTTTGAAGCTACTGACTGAATGAAAGGAGCTGGCATCTCACTCTCTTTGAATCTTCTTTATCATGCTAGGATTAACAGGAAAAAGCTAAAAATTTCAGAATTGCACCGTGCAATGTGGAGATATTACTGTTTGTGCATTTACAATATTCATTGATTTTTGCCATTGAAAAACATGTTTTTCATATACCAGAAATGTTTGAAGCTACTGACTGAATGAAAGGAGCTGGCATCTCAACCTCTTTGAATCTTCTTTATCATGCTAGGATTAACAGGAAAAAGCTAAAAATTTCAGAATTGCACCGTGCAATGTGGAGATATTACTGTTTGTGCATTTACAATATTCATTGATTTTTGCCATTGAAAAACATGTTTTTCATATACCAGAAATGTTTGAAGCTACTGACTGAATGAAAGGAGCTGGCATCTCACTCTCTTTGAATCTTCTTTATCATGCTAGGATTAGCAGGAAAAAGCAAAAAATTTCAGAATTGCACCTTGCAATGTGGAGATATTACTGTTTGTGCATTTACAATATTCATTGATTTTTGCCATTGAAAAACATGTTTTTCATATACCAGAAATGTTTGAAGCTACTGACTGAATGAAAGGAGCTGGCATCTCACTCTCTTTGAATCTTTATCATGCTAGGATTAACAGGAAAAAGCTAAAAATTTCAGAATTGCACCGTGCAATGTGGAGATATTACTGTTTGTGCATTTACAATATTCATTGATTTTTGCCATTGAAAAACATGTTTTTCATATACCAGAAATGTTTGAAGCTACTGACTGAATGAAAGGAGCTGGCATCTCACTCTCTTTGAATCTTCTTTATCATGCTAGGATTAGCAGGAAAAAGCAAAAAATTTCAGAATTGCACCTTGCAATGTGGAGATATTACTGTTTGTGCATTTACAATATTCATTGATTTTTGCCATTGAAAAACATGTTTTTCATATACCAGAAATGTTTGAAGCTACTGACTGAATGAAAGGAGCTGGCATCTCACTCTCTTTGAATCTTCTTTATCATGCTAGGATTAACAGGAAAAAGCAAAAAATTTCAGAATTGCACCTTGCAATGTGGAGATATTACTGTTTGTGCATTTACAATATTCATTGATTTTTGCCATTGAAAAACATGTTTTTCATATACCAGAAATGTTTGAAGCTACTGACTGAATGAAAGGAGCTGGCATCTCACTCTCTTTGAATCTTCTTTATCATGCTAGGATTAACAGGAAAAAGCTAAAAATTTCAGAATTGCACCGTGCAATGTGGAGATATTACTGTTTGTGCATTTACAATATTCATTGATTTTTGCCATTGAAAAACATGTTTTTCATATACCAGAAATGTTTGAAGCTACTGACTGAATGAAAGGAGCTGGCATCTCACTCTCTTTGAATCTTCTTTATCATGCTAGGATTAACAGGAAAAAGCTAAAAATTTCAGAATTGCACCGTGCAATGTGGAGATATTACTGTTTGTGCATTTACAATATTCATTGATTTTTGCCATTGAAAAACATGTTTTTCATATACCAGAAATGTTTGAAGCTACTGACTGAATGAAAGGAGCTGGCATCTCACTCTCTTTGAATCTTCTTTATCATGCTAGGATTAGCAGGAAAAAGCAAAAAAATTCAGAATTGCACCTTGCAATGTGGAGATATTACTGTTTGTGCATTTACAATATTCATTGATTTTTGCCATTGAAAAACATGTTTTTCATATACCAGAAATGTTTGAAGCTACTGACTGAATGAAAGGAGCTGGCATCTCACTCTCTTTGAATCTTTATCATGCTAGGATTAAAAGGAAAAAGCTAAAAATTTCAGAATTGCACCGTGCAATGTGGAGATATTACTGTTTGTGCATTTACAATATTCATTGATTTTTGCCATTGAAAAACATGTTTTTCATATACCAGAAATGTTTGAAGCTACTGACTGAATGAAAGGAGCTGGCATCTCACTCTCTTTGAATCTTCTTTATCATGCTAGGATTAGCAGGAAAAAGCAAAAAATTTCAGAATTGCACCTTGCAATGTGGAGATATTACTGTTTGTGCATTTACAATATTCATTGATTTTTGCCATTGAAAAACATGTTTTTCATATACCAGAAATGTTTGAAGCTACTGACTGAATGAAAGGAGCTGGCATCTCACTCTCTTTGAATCTTCTTTATCATGCTAGGATTAACAGGAAAAAGCAAAAAATTTCAGAATTGCACCTTGCAATGTGGAGATATTACTGTTTGTGCATTTACAATATTCATTGATTTTTGCCATTGAAAAACATGTTTTTCATATACCAGAAATGTTTGAAGCTACTGACTGAATGAAAGGAGCTGGCATCTCACTCTCTTTGAATCTTCTTTATCATGCTAGGATTAGCAGGAAAAAGCAAAAAATTTCAGAATTGCACCTTGCAATGTGGAGATATTACTGTTTGTGCATTTACAATATTCATTGATTTTTGCCATTGAAAAACATGTTTTTCATATACCAGAAATGTTTGAAGCTACTGACTGAATGAAAGGAGCTGGCATCTCACTCTCTTTGAATCTTCTTTATCATGCTAGGATTAACAGGAAAAAGCAAAAAATTTCAGAATTGCACCTTGCAATGTGGAGATATTACTGTTTGTGCATTTACAATATTCATTGATTTTTGCCATTGAAAAACATGTTTTTCATATACCAGAAATGTTTGAAGCTACTGACTGAATGAAAGGAGCTGGCATCTCACTCTCTTTGAATCTTCTTTATCATGCTAGGATTAGCAGGAAAAAGCAAAAAATTTCAGAATTGCACCTTGCAATGTGGAGATATTACTGTTTGTGCATTTACAATATTCATTGATTTTTGCCATTGAAAAACATGTTTTTCATATACCAGAAATGTTTGAAGCTACTGACTGAATGAAAGGAGCTGGCATCTCACTCTCTTTGAATCTTCTTTATCATGCTAGGATTAACAGGAAAAAGCAAAAAATTTCAGAATTGCACCTTGCAATGTGGAGATATTACTGTTTGTGCATTTACAATATTCATTGATTTTTGCCATTGAAAAACATGTTTTTCATATACCAGAAATGTTTGAAGCTACTGACTGAATGAAAGGAGCTGGCATCTCACTCTCTTTGAATCTTCTTTATCATGCTAGGATTAACAGGAAAAAGCTAAAAATTTCAGAATTGCACCGTGCAATGTGGAGATATTACTGTTTGTGCATTTACAATATTCATTGATTTTTGCCATTGAAAAACATGTTTTTCATATACCAGAAATGTTTGAAGCTACTGACTGAATGAAAGGAGCTGGCATCTCACTCTCTTTGAATCTTCTTTATCATGCTAGGATTAACAGGAAAAAGCAAAAAATTTCAGAATTGCACCTTGCAATGTGGAGATATTACTGTTTGTGCATTTACAATATTCATTGATTTTTGCCATTGAAAAACATGTTTTTCATATACCAGAAATGTTTGAAGCTACTGACTGAATGAAAGGAGCTGGCATCTCACTCTCTTTGAATCTTCTTTATCATGCTAGGATTAACAGGAAAAAGCTAAAAATTTCAGAATTGCACCGTGCAATGTGGAGATATTACTGTTTGTGCATTTACAATATTCATTGATTTTTGCCATTGAAAAACATGTTTTTCATATACCAGAAATGTTTGAAGCTACTGACTGAATGAAAGGAGCTGGCATCTCACTCTCTTTGAATCTTCTTTATCATGCTAGGATTAGCAGGAAAAAGCAAAAAATTTCAGAATTGCACCTTGCAATGTGGAGATATTACTGTTTGTGCATTTACAATATTCATTGATTTTTGCCATTGAAAAACATGTTTTTCATATACCAGAAATGTTTGAAGCTACTGACTGAATGAAAGGAGCTGGCATCTCACTCTCTTTGAATCTTTATCATGCTAGGATTAAAAGGAAAAAGCTAAAAATTTCAGAATTGCACCGTGCAATGTGGAGATATTACTGTTTGTGCATTTACAATATTCATTGATTTTTGCCATTGAAAAACATGTTTTTCATATACCAGAAATGTTTGAAGCTACTGACTGAATGAAAGGAGCTGGCATCTCACTCTCTTTGAATCTTCTTTATCATGCTAGGATTAGCAGGAAAAAGCAAAAAATTTCAGAATTGCACCTTGCAATGTGGAGATATTACTGTTTGTGCATTTACAATATTCATTGATTTTTGCCATTGAAAAACATGTTTTTCATATACCAGAAATGTTTGAAGCTACTGACTGAATGAAAGGAGCTGGCATCTCACTCTCTTTGAATCTTCTTTATCATGCTAGGATTAACAGGAAAAAGCAAAAAATTTCAGAATTGCACCTTGCAATGTGGAGATATTACTGTTTGTGCATTTACAATATTCATTGATTTTTGCCATTGAAAAACATGTTTTTCATATACCAGAAATGTTTGAAGCTACTGACTGAATGAAAGGAGCTGGCATCTCACTCTCTTTGAATCTTCTTTATCATGCTAGGATTAGCAGGAAAAAGCAAAAAATTTCAGAATTGCACCTTGCAATGTGGAGATATTACTGTTTGTGCATTTACAATATTCATTGATTTTTGCCATTGAAAAACATGTTTTTCATATACCAGAAATGTTTGAAGCTACTGACTGAATGAAAGGAGCTGGCATCTCACTCTCTTTGAATCTTCTTTATCATGCTAGGATTAACAGGAAAAAGCAAAAAATTTCAGAATTGCACCTTGCAATGTGGAGATATTACTGTTTGTGCATTTACAATATTCATTGATTTTTGCCATTGAAAAACATGTTTTTCATATACCAGAAATGTTTGAAGCTACTGACTGAATGAAAGGAGCTGGCATCTCACTCTCTTTGAATCTTCTTTATCATGCTAGGATTAACAGGAAAAAGCTAAAAATTTCAGAATTGCACCGTGCAATGTGGAGATATTACTGTTTGTGCATTTACAATATTCATTGATTTTTGCCATTGAAAAACATGTTTTTCATATACCAGAAATGTTTGAAGCTACTGACTGAATGAAAGGAGCTGGCATCTCACTCTCTTTGAATCTTCTTTATCATGCTAGGATTAACAGGAAAAAGCAAAAAATTTCAGAATTGCACCTTGCAATGTGGAGATATTACTGTTTGTGCATTTACAATATTCATTGATTTTTGCCATTGAAAAACATGTTTTTCATATACCAGAAATGTTTGAAGCTACTGACTGAATGAAAGGAGCTGGCATCTCACTCTCTTTGAATCTTCTTTATCATGCTAGGATTAACAGGAAAAAGCTAAAAATTTCAGAATTGCACCGTGCAATGTGGAGATATTACTGTTTGTGCATTTACAATATTCATTGATTTTTGCCATTGAAAAACATGTTTTTCATATACCAGAAATGTTTGAAGCTACTGACTGAATGAAAGGAGCTGGCATCTCACTCTCTTTGAATCTTCTTTATCATGCTAGGATTAGCAGGAAAAAGCAAAAAATTTCAGAATTGCACCTTGCAATGTGGAGATATTACTGTTTGTGCATTTACAATATTCATTGATTTTTGCCATTGAAAAACATGTTTTTCATATACCAGAAATGTTTGAAGCTACTGACTGAATGAAAGGAGCTGGCATCTCACTCTCTTTGAATCTTTATCATGCTAGGATTAACAGGAAAAAGCTAAAAATTTCAGAATTGCACCGTGCAATGTGGAGATATTACTGTTTGTGCATTTACAATATTCATTGATTTTTGCCATTGAAAAACGTTTTTCATATACCAGAAATGTTTGAAGCTACTGACTGAATGAAAGGAGCTGGCATCTCACTCTCTTTGAATCTTCTTTATCATGCTAGGATTAGCAGGAAAAAGCAAAAAATTTCAGAATTGCACCTTGCAATGTGGAGATATTACTGTTTGTGCATTTACAATATTCATTGATTTTTGCCATTGAAAAACATGTTTTTCATATACCAGAAATGTTTGAAGCTACTGACTGAATGAAAGGAGCTGGCATCTCACTCTCTTTGAATCTTCTTTATCATGCTAGGATTAGCAGGAAAAAGCAAAAAATTTCAGAATTGCACCTTGCAATGTGGAGATATTACTGTTTGTGCATTTACAATATTCATTGATTTTTGCCATTGAAAAACATGTTTTTCATATACCAGAAATGTTTGAAGCTACTGACTGAATGAAAGGAGCTGGCATCTCACTCTCTTTGAATCTTCTTTATCATGCTAGGATTAACAGGAAAAAGCAAAAAATTTCAGAATTGCACCTTGCAATGTGGAGATATTACTGTTTGTGCATTTACAATATTCATTGATTTTTGCCATTGAAAAACATGTTTTTCATATACCAGAAATGTTTGAAGCTACTGACTGAATGAAAGGAGCTGGCATCTCACTCTCTTTGAATCTTCTTTATCATGCTAGGATTAGCAGGAAAAAGCAAAAAATTTCAGAATTGCACCTTGCAATGTGGAGATATTACTGTTTGTGCATTTACAATATTCATTGATTTTTGCCATTGAAAAACATGTTTTTCATATACCAGAAATGTTTGAAGCTACTGACTGAATGAAAGGAGCTGGCATCTCACTCTCTTTGAATCTTCTTTATCATGCTAGGATTAACAGGAAAAAGCTAAAAATTTCAGAATTGCACCGTGCAATGTGGAGATATTACTGTTTGTGCATTTACAATATTCATTGATTTTTGCCATTGAAAAACATGTTTTTCATATACCAGAAATGTTTGAAGCTACTGACTGAATGAAAGGAGCTGGCATCTCACTCTCTTTGAATCTTCTTTATCATGCTAGGATTAGCAGGAAAAAGCAAAAAATTTCAGAATTGCACCTTGCAATGTGGAGATATTACTGTTTGTGCATTTACAATATTCATTGATTTTTGCCATTGAAAAACATGTTTTTCATATACCAGAAATGTTTGAAGCTACTGACTGAATGAAAGGAGCTGGCATCTCACTCTCTTTGAATCTTTATCATGCTAGGATTAACAGGAAAAAGCTAAAAATTTCAGAATTGCACCGTGCAATGTGGAGATATTACTGTTTGTGCATTTACAATATTCATTGATTTTTGCCATTGAAAAACATGTTTTTCATATACCAGAAATGTTTGAAGCTACTGACTGAATGAAAGGAGCTGGCATCTCAACCTCTTTGAATCTTCTTTATCATGCTAGGATTAACAGGAAAAAGCTAAAAATTTCAGAATTGCACCGTGCAATGTGGAGATATTACTGTTTGTGCATTTACAATATTCATTGATTTTTGCCATTGAAAAACATGTTTTTCATATACCAGAAATGTTTGAAGCTACTGACTGAATGAAAGGAGCTGGCATCTCACTCTCTTTGAATCTTCTTTATCATGCTAGGATTAGCAGGAAAAAGCAAAAAATTTCAGAATTGCACCTTGCAATGTGGAGATATTACTGTTTGTGCATTTACAATATTCATTGATTTTTGCCATTGAAAAACATGTTTTTCATATACCAGAAATGTTTGAAGCTACTGACTGAATGAAAGGAGCTGGCATCTCACTCTCTTTGAATCTTTATCATGCTAGGATTAACAGGAAAAAGCTAAAAATTTCAGAATTGCACCGTGCAATGTGGAGATATTACTGTTTGTGCATTTACAATATTCATTGATTTTTGCCATTGAAAAACATGTTTTTCATATACCAGAAATGTTTGAAGCTACTGACTGAATGAAAGGAGCTGGCATCTCACTCTCTTTGAATCTTCTTTATCATGCTAGGATTAGCAGGAAAAAGCAAAAAATTTCAGAATTGCACCTTGCAATGTGGAGATATTACTGTTTGTGCATTTACAATATTCATTGATTTTTGCCATTGAAAAACATGTTTTTCATATACCAGAAATGTTTGAAGCTACTGACTGAATGAAAGGAGCTGGCATCTCACTCTCTTTGAATCTTCTTTATCATGCTAGGATTAACAGGAAAAAGCAAAAAATTTCAGAATTGCACCTTGCAATGTGGAGATATTACTGTTTGTGCATTTACAATATTCATTGATTTTTGCCATTGAAAAACATGTTTTTCATATACCAGAAATGTTTGAAGCTACTGACTGAATGAAAGGAGCTGGCATCTCACTCTCTTTGAATCTTCTTTATCATGCTAGGATTAACAGGAAAAAGCTAAAAATTTCAGAATTGCACCGTGCAATGTGGAGATATTACTGTTTGTGCATTTACAATATTCATTGATTTTTGCCATTGAAAAACATGTTTTTCATATACCAGAAATGTTTGAAGCTACTGACTGAATGAAAGGAGCTGGCATCTCACTCTCTTTGAATCTTCTTTATCATGCTAGGATTAACAGGAAAAAGCTAAAAATTTCAGAATTGCACCGTGCAATGTGGAGATATTACTGTTTGTGCATTTACAATATTCATTGATTTTTGCCATTGAAAAACATGTTTTTCATATACCAGAAATGTTTGAAGCTACTGACTGAATGAAAGGAGCTGGCATCTCACTCTCTTTGAATCTTCTTTATCATGCTAGGATTAGCAGGAAAAAGCAAAAAAATTCAGAATTGCACCTTGCAATGTGGAGATATTACTGTTTGTGCATTTACAATATTCATTGATTTTTGCCATTGAAAAACATGTTTTTCATATACCAGAAATGTTTGAAGCTACTGACTGAATGAAAGGAGCTGGCATCTCACTCTCTTTGAATCTTTATCATGCTAGGATTAAAAGGAAAAAGCTAAAAATTTCAGAATTGCACCGTGCAATGTGGAGATATTACTGTTTGTGCATTTACAATATTCATTGATTTTTGCCATTGAAAAACATGTTTTTCATATACCAGAAATGTTTGAAGCTACTGACTGAATGAAAGGAGCTGGCATCTCACTCTCTTTGAATCTTCTTTATCATGCTAGGATTAGCAGGAAAAAGCAAAAAATTTCAGAATTGCACCTTGCAATGTGGAGATATTACTGTTTGTGCATTTACAATATTCATTGATTTTTGCCATTGAAAAACATGTTTTTCATATACCAGAAATGTTTGAAGCTACTGACTGAATGAAAGGAGCTGGCATCTCACTCTCTTTGAATCTTCTTTATCATGCTAGGATTAACAGGAAAAAGCAAAAAATTTCAGAATTGCACCTTGCAATGTGGAGATATTACTGTTTGTGCATTTACAATATTCATTGATTTTTGCCATTGAAAAACATGTTTTTCATATACCAGAAATGTTTGAAGCTACTGACTGAATGAAAGGAGCTGGCATCTCACTCTCTTTGAATCTTCTTTATCATGCTAGGATTAGCAGGAAAAAGCAAAAAATTTCAGAATTGCACCTTGCAATGTGGAGATATTACTGTTTGTGCATTTACAATATTCATTGATTTTTGCCATTGAAAAACATGTTTTTCATATACCAGAAATGTTTGAAGCTACTGACTGAATGAAAGGAGCTGGCATCTCACTCTCTTTGAATCTTCTTTATCATGCTAGGATTAACAGGAAAAAGCAAAAAATTTCAGAATTGCACCTTGCAATGTGGAGATATTACTGTTTGTGCATTTACAATATTCATTGATTTTTGCCATTGAAAAACATGTTTTTCATATACCAGAAATGTTTGAAGCTACTAACTGAATGAAAGGAGCTGGCATCTCACTCTCTTTGAATCTTCTTTATCATGCTAGGATTAACAGGAAAAAGCTAAAAATTTCAGAATTGCACCGTGCAATGTGGAGATATTACTGTTTGTGCATTTACAATATTCATTGATTTTTGCCATTGAAAAACATGTTTTTCATATACCAGAAATGTTTGAAGCTACTGACTGAATGAAAGGAGCTGGCATCTCACTCTCTTTGAATCTTCTTTATCATGCTAGGATTAACAGGAAAAAGCAAAAAATTTCAGAATTGCACCTTGCAATGTGGAGATATTACTGTTTGTGCATTTACAATATTCATTGATTTTTGCCATTGAAAAACATGTTTTTCATATACCAGAAATGTTTGAAGCTACTGACTGAATGAAAGGAGCTGGCATCTCACTCTCTTTGAATCTTCTTTATCATGCTAGGATTAACAGGAAAAAGCTAAAAATTTCAGAATTGCACCGTGCAATGTGGAGATATTACTGTTTGTGCATTTACAATATTCATTGATTTTTGCCATTGAAAAACATGTTTTTCATATACCAGAAATGTTTGAAGCTACTGACTGAATGAAAGGAGCTGGCATCTCACTCTCTTTGAATCTTCTTTATCATGCTAGGATTAGCAGGAAAAAGCAAAAAATTTCAGAATTGCACCTTGCAATGTGGAGATATTACTGTTTGTGCATTTACAATATTCATTGATTTTTGCCATTGAAAAACATGTTTTTCATATACCAGAAATGTTTGAAGCTACTGACTGAATGAAAGGAGCTGGCATCTCACTCTCTTTGAATCTTTATCATGCTAGGATTAAAAGGAAAAAGCTAAAAATTTCAGAATTGCACCGTGCAATGTGGAGATATTACTGTTTGTGCATTTACAATATTCATTGATTTTTGCCATTGAAAAACATGTTTTTCATATACCAGAAATGTTTGAAGCTACTGACTGAATGAAAGGAGCTGGCATCTCACTCTCTTTGAATCTTCTTTATCATGCTAGGATTAGCAGGAAAAAGCAAAAAATTTCAGAATTGCACCTTGCAATGTGGAGATATTACTGTTTGTGCATTTACAATATTCATTGATTTTTGCCATTGAAAAACATGTTTTTCATATACCAGAAATGTTTGAAGCTACTGACTGAATGAAAGGAGCTGGCATCTCACTCTCTTTGAATCTTCTTTATCATGCTAGGATTAACAGGAAAAAGCAAAAAATTTCAGAATTGCACCTTGCAATGTGGAGATATTACTGTTTGTGCATTTACAATATTCATTGATTTTTGCCATTGAAAAACATGTTTTTCATATACCAGAAATGTTTGAAGCTACTGACTGAATGAAAGGAGCTGGCATCTCACTCTCTTTGAATCTTCTTTATCATGCTAGGATTAGCAGGAAAAAGCAAAAAATTTCAGAATTGCACCTTGCAATGTGGAGATATTACTGTTTGTGCATTTACAATATTCATTGATTTTTGCCATTGAAAAACATGTTTTTCATATACCAGAAATGTTTGAAGCTACTGACTGAATGAAAGGAGCTGGCATCTCACTCTCTTTGAATCTTCTTTATCATGCTAGGATTAACAGGAAAAAGCAAAAAATTTCAGAATTGCACCTTGCAATGTGGAGATATTACTGTTTGTGCATTTACAATATTCATTGATTTTTGCCATTGAAAAACATGTTTTTCATATACCAGAAATGTTTGAAGCTACTGACTGAATGAAAGGAGCTGGCATCTCACTCTCTTTGAATCTTCTTTATCATGCTAGGATTAACAGGAAAAAGCTAAAAATTTCAGAATTGCACCGTGCAATGTGGAGATATTACTGTTTGTGCATTTACAATATTCATTGATTTTTGCCATTGAAAAACATGTTTTTCATATACCAGAAATGTTTGAAGCTACTGACTGAATGAAAGGAGCTGGCATCTCACTCTCTTTGAATCTTCTTTATCATGCTAGGATTAACAGGAAAAAGCAAAAAATTTCAGAATTGCACCTTGCAATGTGGAGATATTACTGTTTGTGCATTTACAATATTCATTGATTTTTGCCATTGAAAAACATGTTTTTCATATACCAGAAATGTTTGAAGCTACTGACTGAATGAAAGGAGCTGGCATCTCACTCTCTTTGAATCTTCTTTATCATGCTAGGATTAACAGGAAAAAGCTAAAAATTTCAGAATTGCACCGTGCAATGTGGAGATATTACTGTTTGTGCATTTACAATATTCATTGATTTTTGCCATTGAAAAACATGTTTTTCATATACCAGAAATGTTTGAAGCTACTGACTGAATGAAAGGAGCTGGCATCTCACTCTCTTTGAATCTTCTTTATCATGCTAGGATTAGCAGGAAAAAGCAAAAAATTTCAGAATTGCACCTTGCAATGTGGAGATATTACTGTTTGTGCATTTACAATATTCATTGATTTTTGCCATTGAAAAACATGTTTTTCATATACCAGAAATGTTTGAAGCTACTGACTGAATGAAAGGAGCTGGCATCTCACTCTCTTTGAATCTTTATCATGCTAGGATTAAAAGGAAAAAGCTAAAAATTTCAGAATTGCACCGTGCAATGTGGAGATATTACTGTTTGTGCATTTACAATATTCATTGATTTTTGCCATTGAAAAACATGTTTTTCATATACCAGAAATGTTTGAAGCTACTGACTGAATGAAAGGAGCTGGCATCTCACTCTCTTTGAATCTTCTTTATCATGCTAGGATTAGCAGGAAAAAGCAAAAAATTTCATAATTGCACCTTGCAATGTGGAGATATTACTGTTTGTGCATTTACAATATTCATTGATTTTTGCCATTGAAAAACATGTTTTTCATATACCAGAAATGTTTGAAGCTACTGACTGAATGAAAGGAGCTGGCATCTCACTCTCTTTGAATCTTCTTTATCATGCTAGGATTAACAGGAAAAAGCAAAAAATTTCAGAATTGCACCTTGCAATGTGGAGATATTACTGTTTGTGCATTTACAATATTCATTGATTTTTGCCATTGAAAAACATGTTTTTCATATACCAGAAATGTTTGAAGCTACTGACTGAATGAAAGGAGCTGGCATCTCACTCTCTTTGAATCTTCTTTATCATGCTAGGATTAGCAGGAAAAAGCAAAAAATTTCAGAATTGCACCTTGCAATGTGGAGATATTACTGTTTGTGCATTTACAATATTCATTGATTTTTGCCATTGAAAAACATGTTTTTCATATACCAGAAATGTTTGAAGCTACTGACTGAATGAAAGGAGCTGGCATCTCACTCTCTTTGAATCTTCTTTATCATGCTAGGATTAACAGGAAAAAGCAAAAAATTTCAGAATTGCACCTTGCAATGTGGAGATATTACTGTTTGTGCATTTACAATATTCATTGATTTTTGCCATTGAAAAACATGTTTTTCATATACCAGAAATGTTTGAAGCTACTGACTGAATGAAAGGAGCTGGCATCTCACTCTCTTTGAATCTTCTTTATCATGCTAGGATTAACAGGAAAAAGCTAAAAATTTCAGAATTGCACCGTGCAATGTGGAGATATTACTGTTTGTGCATTTACAATATTCATTGATTTTTGCCATTGAAAAACATGTTTTTCATATACCAGAAATGTTTGAAGCTACTGACTGAATGAAAGGAGCTGGCATCTCACTCTCTTTGAATCTTCTTTATCATGCTAGGATTAACAGGAAAAAGCAAAAAATTTCAGAATTGCACCTTGCAATGTGGAGATATTACTGTTTGTGCATTTACAATATTCATTGATTTTTGCCATTGAAAAACATGTTTTTCATATACCAGAAATGTTTGAAGCTACTGACTGAATGAAAGGAGCTGGCATCTCACTCTCTTTGAATCTTCTTTATCATGCTAGGATTAACAGGAAAAAGCTAAAAATTTCAGAATTGCACCGTGCAATGTGGAGATATTACTGTTTGTGCATTTACAATATTCATTGATTTTTGCCATTGAAAAACATGTTTTTCATATACCAGAAATGTTTGAAGCTACTGACTGAATGAAAGGAGCTGGCATCTCACTCTCTTTGAATCTTCTTTATCATGCTAGGATTAGCAGGAAAAAGCAAAAAATTTCAGAATTGCACCTTGCAATGTGGAGATATTACTGTTTGTGCATTTACAATATTCATTGATTTTTGCCATTGAAAAACATGTTTTTCATATACCAGAAATGTTTGAAGCTACTGACTGAATGAAAGGAGCTGGCATCTCACTCTCTTTGAATCTTTATCATGCTAGGATTAACAGGAAAAAGCTAAAAATTTCAGAATTGCACCGTGCAATGTGGAGATATTACTGTTTGTGCATTTACAATATTCATTGATTTTTGCCATTGAAAAACGTTTTTCATATACCAGAAATGTTTGAAGCTACTGACTGAATGAAAGGAGCTGGCATCTCACTCTCTTTGAATCTTCTTTATCATGCTAGGATTAGCAGGAAAAAGCAAAAAATTTCAGAATTGCACCTTGCAATGTGGAGATATTACTGTTTGTGCATTTACAATATTCATTGATTTTTGCCATTGAAAAACATGTTTTTCATATACCAGAAATGTTTGAAGCTACTGACTGAATGAAAGGAGCTGGCATCTCACTCTCTTTGAATCTTCTTTATCATGCTAGGATTAGCAGGAAAAAGCAAAAAATTTCAGAATTGCACCTTGCAATGTGGAGATATTACTGTTTGTGCATTTACAATATTCATTGATTTTTGCCATTGAAAAACATGTTTTTCATATACCAGAAATGTTTGAAGCTACTGACTGAATGAAAGGAGCTGGCATCTCACTCTCTTTGAATCTTCTTTATCATGCTAGGATTAACAGGAAAAAGCAAAAAATTTCAGAATTGCACCTTGCAATGTGGAGATATTACTGTTTGTGCATTTACAATATTCATTGATTTTTGCCATTGAAAAACATGTTTTTCATATACCAGAAATGTTTGAAGCTACTGACTGAATGAAAGGAGCTGGCATCTCACTCTCTTTGAATCTTCTTTATCATGCTAGGATTAACAGGAAAAAGCAAAAAATTTCAGAATTGCACCTTGCAATGTGGAGATATTACTGTTTGTGCATTTACAATATTCATTGATTTTTGCCATTGAAAAACATGTTTTTCATATACCAGAAATGTTTGAAGCTACTGACTGAATGAAAGGAGCTGGCATCTCACTCTCTTTGAATCTTCTTTATCATGCTAGGATTAACAGGAAAAAGCTAAAAATTTCAGAATTGCACCGTGCAATGTGGAGATATTACTGTTTGTGCATTTACAATATTCATTGATTTTTGCCATTGAAAAACATGTTTTTCATATACCAGAAATGTTTGAAGCTACTGACTGAATGAAAGGAGCTGGCATCTCACTCTCTTTGAATCTTCTTTATCATGCTAGGATTAACAGGAAAAAGCAAAAAATTTCAGAATTGCACCTTGCAATGTGGAGATATTACTGTTTGTGCATTTACAATATTCATTGATTTTTGCCATTGAAAAACATGTTTTTCATATACCAGAAATGTTTGAAGCTACTGACTGAATGAAAGGAGCTGGCATCTCACTCTCTTTGAATCTTCTTTATCATGCTAGGATTAACAGGAAAAAGCTAAAAATTTCAGAATTGCACCGTGCAATGTGGAGATATTACTGTTTGTGCATTTACAATATTCATTGATTTTTGCCATTGAAAAACATGTTTTTCATATACCAGAAATGTTTGAAGCTACTGACTGAATGAAAGGAGCTGGCATCTCACTCTCTTTGAATCTTCTTTATCATGCTAGGATTAACAGGAAAAAGCAAAAAATTTCAGAATTGCACCTTGCAATGTGGAGATATTACTGTTTGTGCATTTACAATATTCATTGATTTTTGCCATTGAAAAACATGTTTTTCATATACCAGAAATGTTTGAAGCTACTGACTGAATGAAAGGAGCTGGCATCTCACTCTCTTTGAATCTTCTTTATCATGCTAGGATTAACAGGAAAAAGCTAAAAATTTCAGAATTGCACCGTGCAATGTGGAGATATTACTGTTTGTGCATTTACAATATTCATTGATTTTTGCCATTGAAAAACATGTTTTTCATATACCAGAAATGTTTGAAGCTACTGACTGAATGAAAGGAGCTGGCATCTCACTCTCTTTGAATCTTCTTTATCATGCTAGGATTAGCAGGAAAAAGCAAAAAATTTCAGAATTGCACCTTGCAATGTGGAGATATTACTGTTTGTGCATTTACAATATTCATTGATTTTTGCCATTGAAAAACATGTTTTTCATATACCAGAAATGTTTGAAGCTACTGACTGAATGAAAGGAGCTGGCATCTCACTCTCTTTGAATCTTTATCATGCTAGGATTAACAGGAAAAAGCTAAAAATTTCAGAATTGCACCGTGCAATGTGGAGATATTACTGTTTGTGCATTTACAATATTCATTGATTTTTGCCATTGAAAAACGTTTTTCATATACCAGAAATGTTTGAAGCTACTGACTGAATGAAAGGAGCTGGCATCTCACTCTCTTTGAATCTTCTTTATCATGCTAGGATTAGCAGGAAAAAGCAAAAAATTTCAGAATTGCACCTTGCAATGTGGAGATATTACTGTTTGTGCATTTACAATATTCATTGATTTTTGCCATTGAAAAACATGTTTTTCATATACCAGAAATGTTTGAAGCTACTGACTGAATGAAAGGAGCTGGCATCTCACTCTCTTTGAATCTTCTTTATCATGCTAGGATTAGCAGGAAAAAGCAAAAAATTTCAGAATTGCACCTTGCAATGTGGAGATATTACTGTTTGTGCATTTACAATATTCATTGATTTTTGCCATTGAAAAACATGTTTTTCATATACCAGAAATGTTTGAAGCTACTGACTGAATGAAAGGAGCTGGCATCTCACTCTCTTTGAATCTTCTTTATCATGCTAGGATTAACAGGAAAAAGCAAAAAATTTCAGAATTGCACCTTGCAATGTGGAGATATTACTGTTTGTGCATTTACAATATTCATTGATTTTTGCCATTGAAAAACATGTTTTTCATATACCAGAAATGTTTGAAGCTACTGACTGAATGAAAGGAGCTGGCATCTCACTCTCTTTGAACCTTCTTTATCATGCTAAGATTAGCAGGAAAAAGCAAAAAATTTCAGAATTGCACCTTGCAATGTGGAGATATTACTGTTTGTGCATTTACAATATTCATTGATTTTTGCCATTGAAAAACATGTTTTTCATATACCAGAAATGTTTGAAGCTACTGACTGAATGAAAGGAGCTGGCATCTCACTCTCTTTGAATCTTCTTTATCATGCTAGGATTAACAAGGAAAAGCTAAAAATTTCAGAATTGCACCGTGCAATGTGGAGATATTACTGTTTGTGCATTTACAATATTCATTGATTTTTGCCATTGAAAAACATGTTTTTCATATACCAGAAATGTTTGAAGCTACTGACTGAATGAAAGGAGCTGGCATCTCACTCTCTTTGAATCTTCTTTATCATGCTAGGATTAGCAGGAAAAAGCAAAAAATTTCAGAATTGCACCTTGCAATGTGGAGATATTACTGTTTGTGCATTTACAATATTCATTGATTTTTGCCATTGAAAAACATGTTTTTCATATACCAGAAATGTTTGAAGCTACTGACTGAATGAAAGGAGCTGGCATCTCACTCTCTTTGAATCTTTATCATGCTAGGATTAACAGGAAAAAGATAAAAATTTCAGAATTGCACCGTGCAATGTGGAGATATTACTGTTTGTGCATTTACAATATTCATTGATTTTTGCCATTGAAAAACATGTTTTTCATATACCAGAAATGTTTGAAGCTACTGACTGAATGAAAGGAGCTGGCATCTCAACCTCTTTGAATCTTCTTTATCATGCTAGGATTAACAGGAAAAAGCTAAAAATTTCAGAATTGCACCGTGCAATGTGGAGATATTACTGTTTGTGCATTTACAATATTCATTGATTTTTGCCATTGAAAAACATGTTTTTCATATACCAGAAATGTTTGAAGCTACTGACTGAATGAAAGGAGCTGGCATCTCACTCTCTTTGAATCTTCTTTATCATGCTAGGATTAGCAGGAAAAAGCAAAAAATTTCAGAATTGCACCTTGCAATGTGGAGATATTACTGTTTGTGCATTTACAATATTCATTGATTTTTGCCATTGAAAAACATGTTTTTCATATACCAGAAATGTTTGAAGCTACTGACTGAATGAAAGGAGCTGGCATCTCACTCTCTTTGAATCTTTATCATGCTAGGATTAACAGGAAAAAGCTAAAAATTTCAGAATTGCACCGTGCAATGTGGAGATATTACTGTTTGTGCATTTACAATATTCATTGATTTTTGCCATTGAAAAACATGTTTTTCATATACCAGAAATGTTTGAAGCTACTGACTGAATGAAAGGAGCTGGCATCTCACTCTCTTTGAATCTTCTTTATCATGCTAGGATTAGCAGGAAAAAGCAAAAAAATTCAGAATTGCACCTTGCAATGTGGAGATATTACTGTTTGTGCATTTACAATATTCATTGATTTTTGCCATTGAAAAACATGTTTTTCATATACCAGAAATGTTTGAAGCTACTGACTGAATGAAAGGAGCTGGCATCTCACTCTCTTTGAATCTTCTTTATCATGCTAGGATTAACAGGAAAAAGCTAAAAATTTCAGAATTGCACCGTGCAATGTGGAGATATTACTGTTTGTGCATTTACAATATTCATTGATTTTTGCCATTGAAAAACATGTTTTTCATATACCAGAAATGTTTGAAGCTACTGACTGAATGAAAGGAGCTGGCATCTCAACCTCTTTGAATCTTCTTTATCATGCTAGGATTAACAGGAAAAAGCTAAAAATTTCAGAATTGCACCGTGCAATGTGGAGATATTACTGTTTGTGCATTTACAATATTCATTGATTTTTGCCATTGAAAAACATGTTTTTCATATACCAGAAATGTTTGAAGCTACTGACTGAATGAAAGGAGCTGGCATCTCACTCTCTTTGAATCTTCTTTATCATGCTAGGATTAGCAGGAAAAAGCAAAAAATTTCAGAATTGCACCTTGCAATGTGGAGATATTACTGTTTGTGCATTTACAATATTCATTGATTTTTGCCATTGAAAAACATGTTTTTCATATACCAGAAATGTTTGAAGCTACTGACTGAATGAAAGGAGCTGGCATCTCACTCTCTTTGAATCTTTATCATGCTAGGATTAACAGGAAAAAGCTAAAAATTTCAGAATTGCACCGTGCAATGTGGAGATATTACTGTTTGTGCATTTACAATATTCATTGATTTTTGCCATTGAAAAACATGTTTTTCATATACTAGAAATGTTTGAAGCTACTGACTGAATGAAAGGAGCTGGCATCTCACTCTCTTTGAATCTTCTTTATCATGCTAGGATTAGCAGGAAAAAGCAAAAAATTTCAGAATTGCACCTTGCAATGTGGAGATATTACTGTTTGTGCATTTACAATATTCATTGATTTTTGCCATTGAAAAACATGTTTTTCATATACCAGAAATGTTTGAAGCTACTGACTGAATGAAAGGAGCTGGCATCTCACTCTCTTTGAATCTTCTTTATCATGCTAGGATTAACAGGAAAAAGCAAAAAATTTCAGAATTGCACCTTGCAATGTGGAGATATTACTGTTTGTGCATTTACAATATTCATTGATTTTTGCCATTGAAAAACATGTTTTTCATATACCAGAAATGTTTGAAGCTACTGACTGAATGAAAGGAGCTGGCATCTCACTCTCTTTGAATCTTCTTTATCATGCTAGGATTAACAGGAAAAAGCTAAAAATTTCAGAATTGCACCGTGCAATGTGGAGATATTACTGTTTGTGCATTTACAATATTCATTGATTTTTGCCATTGAAAAACATGTTTTTCATATACCAGAAATGTTTGAAGCTACTGACTGAATGAAAGGAGCTGGCATCTCACTCTCTTTGAATCTTCTTTATCATGCTAGGATTAACAGGAAAAAGCTAAAAATTTCAGAATTGCACCGTGCAATGTGGAGATATTACTGTTTGTGCATTTACAATATTCATTGATTTTTGCCATTGAAAAACATGTTTTTCATATACCAGAAATGTTTGAAGCTACTGACTGAATGAAAGGAGCTGGCATCTCACTCTCTTTGAATCTTCTTTATCATGCTAGGATTAGCAGGAAAAAGCAAAAAAATTCAGAATTGCACCTTGCAATGTGGAGATATTACTGTTTGTGCATTTACAATATTCATTGATTTTTGCCATTGAAAAACATGTTTTTCATATACCAGAAATGTTTGAAGCTACTGACTGAATGAAAGGAGCTGGCATCTCACTCTCTTTGAATCTTTATCATGCTAGGATTAAAAGGAAAAAGCTAAAAATTTCAGAATTGCACCGTGCAATGTGGAGATATTACTGTTTGTGCATTTACAATATTCATTGATTTTTGCCATTGAAAAACATGTTTTTCATATACCAGAAATGTTTGAAGCTACTGACTGAATGAAAGGAGCTGGCATCTCACTCTCTTTGAATCTTCTTTATCATGCTAGGATTAGCAGGAAAAAGCAAAAAATTTCAGAATTGCACCTTGCAATGTGGAGATATTACTGTTTGTGCATTTACAATATTCATTGATTTTTGCCATTGAAAAACATGTTTTTCATATACCAGAAATGTTTGAAGCTACTGACTGAATGAAAGGAGCTGGCATCTCACTCTCTTTGAATCTTCTTTATCATGCTAGGATTAACAGGAAAAAGCAAAAAATTTCAGAATTGCACCTTGCAATGTGGAGATATTACTGTTTGTGCATTTACAATATTCATTGATTTTTGCCATTGAAAAACATGTTTTTCATATACCAGAAATGTTTGAAGCTACTGACTGAATGAAAGGAGCTGGCATCTCACTCTCTTTGAATCTTCTTTATCATGCTAGGATTAGCAGGAAAAAGCTAAAAATTTCAGAATTGCACCTTGCAATGTGGAGATATTACTGTTTGTGCATTTACAATATTCATTGATTTTTGCCATTGAAAAACATGTTTTTCATATACCAGAAATGTTTGAAGCTACTGACTGAATGAAAGGAGCTGGCATCTCACTCTCTTTGAATCTTCTTTATCATGCTAGGATTAACAGGAAAAAGCAAAAAATTTCAGAATTGCACCTTGCAATGTGGAGATATTACTGTTTGTGCATTTACAATATTCATTGATTTTTGCCATTGAAAAACATGTTTTTCATATACCAGAAATGTTTGAAGCTACTGACTGAATGAAAGGAGCTGGCATCTCACTCTCTTTGAATCTTCTTTATCATGCTAGGATTAACAGGAAAAAGCTAAAAATTTCAGAATTGCACCGTGCAATGTGGAGATATTACTGTTTGTGCATTTACAATATTCATTGATTTTTGCCATTGAAAAACATGTTTTTCATATACCAGAAATGTTTGAAGCTACTGACTGAATGAAAGGAGCTGGCATCTCACTCTCTTTGAATCTTCTTTATCATGCTAGGATTAACAGGAAAAAGCAAAAAATTTCAGAATTGCACCTTGCAATGTGGAGATATTACTGTTTGTGCATTTACAATATTCATTGATTTTTGCCATTGAAAAACATGTTTTTCATATACCAGAAATGTTTGAAGCTACTGACTGAATGAA